>NC_082666.1:109560823-109860823 GCF_025265405.1 Mesoplodon densirostris
GCAAACGAAGGGAGCCACACAGTCTGTGGTCCTGGGGTGTGTTCCTGAACATACACGTGCTCCTTCAATTCAAAGAGGAGCCTATAGTTCTTGGCTTAAAATGTCACAAAGAGATCGTAGCTGAAAATCCACAAGCTCTTGAATGATTTGTCTCTGGCTTTTGCCCCTCTTTTACTGCAAGTATCATTAGTAATGTTGACTAAATCATTACCTCTCCAAAAGCCTGCCTAAATTATCTCTTTCCTAACTTGTGTGTTCATTGCATTAATCATTTGGAAATAACGTCCTCACGAAATACAAGTTCTTCAGGTTTATTTAAAATGGCTTGCATTTGTGTACAAGCTGACATCGCCTGAGGAGAAAGTCAAAGACCTTGTCAACAACAGACTTTTGAGTTTGCCCTTGAAATAATGACAATTAGGAATACACCCGCCAGATTCTGTCATTTGCAGAACTTCAGTAATCAATAAGACATCATCAGGCTTGTCCTTTTTTCTATGCCCACAATACTCCCTGGCTTCTGATTTGAACCTGAATAACTTTTGAATAAATTTCATTTTTGCAATTGAAGTGTAGTTCTGACCAGATGGACCTATTCAGGCTTTTGTAACAATCCATTTCCAAATGATTTTCCAGCTATTCAGTTCAAGCTGCAAATCTAACTGTTGTAATGAAAATAACTGTTATTTTCCAAGAGCTCCTCAGAACCATTCTTTAAAGGATCTTCCTCTTTAGGGCCACCGTGGGTGTTTTCAGTGAAAAATTATTATATATCTTATGATTGTATATTTTAGAATATATTTTGTTTAAGTGAAGCTGAGGGAATCATTTCAGTTATTTTACCCAGCCCCACGCAGTGGGAGAAAGGTCCCCTTTTAACCAAACAGCCGGCCACTGCTCTTTGAAGAGCAATGTGTCAGTTCTTCAGTGGTACCTCTAGGTGGCAGTGCAGCCCAAGACAACGTTCTTGGTCCTGGCTTCCTCCCCTCCCCCTCTTTCTGGGCTGGCAGCACAGGTCGGATTGGCACGCAGGGAAAATAATCATTAAAAATAAATGCAGTCAAAAGAAATAGGTTATTATAGTGGCACATAGGAACTGCTTTAGCTAGAAGTCTGTCACCCTCCCATCAGAAATGTTTGGGAGGAGTGTGCCACTGGGCTGTGAAAATTTGCTAGAGGTTAAAAGTGACACTCGCTGCGCCTCAACCTTGTAGCCTATTTAATCCTAAGAAGTTTGACTTTAGATGGTCGGGTGGCTTTGAAGTAGCACGCAAAGGTGCACAGATGGATTTGCTTTGCTTAAGGCAATTCATAACTGTTTTTGTAACACTGACATGCACTTTGACCCAGTGATGTACGGTGGTTTCATTGGCTGTGAGAAAGTGTGTGTCCTTAGGAGGATTTCAAGATGAAATTCTGAAAAAAAAAAAACTGTTGTGTGAACAGGGAAATATGATTAGAAGGTGTTGTTTAGTAAAACACTTTGGTAGGTTTAGTAAGAATCTTCCCCCTGCCCCTCCCATCTTCTCTGAGGCCAATCCCCTCCCACTGCTCCTTCTTTTTTTTTTTTTTAAGATTTTTTTTTTTTGATGTGGACCATTGTTTTAAAAGTCTTTATTGAATTTGTTACAATATTGCTTCTGTTTTATGTTTTGGTTTTATTGGCCCTGAGGCATGCGGGGTCTTACCTCCCTGATGAAGGATCGAACCCACACCCCCTGCATTGGAAGGCAAAGTCTTAACCACTGGACCACCAGGGAAGCGCCCCCACCCCCGCGCCCCCTTCTGAAGAAGCTATGGTTTACTTCACTTTAAAAATCAGGAGTTACCCTCCATGAACCGTTATCATCCCACGTGAGTCAGGTGTTCTGGGTTATGCTATGGTAACAAGCAACCCCTAAGTCAGAGCAGTTTGTCCCCACCGAATTATATTTCTCACCCACACAGCATGACTAACTTGGGCGGCAGGGGACTCTGTCAAGGAGCTCTCACAAAGCTCCACCATCTTGTAACTGCACCACGTGGAATGTGTGTTCTTGGGCGCTCTCTTCCACACTCTGCTCTGGATCGGACACACAACACTCTACCCCTGCTTCATGACACAACTCGTTTCACAGCCCTACTTAACGGCAAGGGCCTGGGCGAGATGTTGGCTGAGGCTCACAGCCTCCGTCAGCAGTTTATGATCCTATGATGCTGTTGGGGGTGTTATCTTATTTATTTTTTAATGCCCTCAACTGTCAACACCACACACATGTTAATTCCTCAAAAACTAAATTTAATGGAATACCTTGATGAATGCCCAGGCCCCCTCCAGGTGCAGACTATATGACTTTTTTCTGAGGAGCTTGTTCTCCTTTGCTAGGCAAAGTTAATTGCTCCTTCTCTGTGGTTTGGTGGCACTTGGTGCATGCTGATGGCTTTGCATTTGTCACAGCCCAGTTTGTTGCTATTCTATCTCCTCTGATAGAATATAGTCTCCAGGATGGCAGACACTCATTTTTATCCACCCTTGTATTACTGATGCCTGAGAAGATAGAGATGAAAAGAAGAAATGGGTGGAAAAATTTATTCTATGAAAAGTAATGATAAAAATAATATTTTTAAGCTCCATGGGCTCAAAATACTGATTAAGTTTTTAGTATCTATAATATACATAGATGCCTGTCTTTTTCAATTCCTGTAATAATTCTATAATGTAGGTAACTGAGAAATTGCATTTCACAACAAATAACTTTCCTAAATTTCTGAGGTAGAAAATGCTAGAGGTGAGATTAGAATCCAGGCCTCTTTGGCTGCAGAGTTCTACTTCTGAACCATTATGCTATGCTGACTTCTATCCTGATATGTATGTTTTATTTATTTATTTAAAAATTTATTTTATTTTATTTATTTATTTTCAGCTGTGTTGGGTCTTCGTTGCTGCACGTGGGCTTTCTCTAGTTGCAGTGAGCAGGGGCTACCCTTCATTGTGGTGCAGGGGCTTCTCATTGCGGTGGCTACTTTTGTTGTGGAGCACGGGCTCTAGGCACGTGGGCTTCAGTAGTTGTGGCACACAGGCTCAGTAGTTGTGGCTCGCAGGGTCTAGAGCGCAGGCTCAGTAGTTGTGGCATACAGGCTTAGTTGCTCTGCTGCATGTGGGATCTTCCCGGACCAGGGTTCGAACCCCAGTCCCCTGTATTGGCAGCGGATTCTTAACCACTGTGCTACCAGGGAAGCCCCTGTATGTTTTAAAACAAGCACATAATTAAAATAATTGTGCTTGGTTGAAAAGTTGACTATGCAAAGTAGTGTCAACTTGGAGTAAAGCCTTCCACGAATGGCAAGAGACCTGGATTCTATTTCCCACTCAGTGGCTGTATGACTTCAACCAAGGATCTTCATTTGCCTCATCCCAGGTTCCATATCTGTAAACTTAGAGTTAAGTTTGGATCATTAATTTTCAACTTTACTGTACATACTGGAGACTGTTAAAATACAGATTCTGATTCAACAGGTCCAGGGGGTCTGAGGTGCTGTAACTCTAACAAGCTTCTTGGTGATGCTGTTGTTGCTGGTCCAGGAAGCATATTTTGAATAGCCAGGAGCTACATGATTGCTAAGGCTTCCTACTGTCTGAGTCTGTGAGTCGTTAGAAACTCTTGATTGAACTGCTTCTGAATTTCTATAACTGGCACAAAAATATGAAGCAATTGGTTATCTTAACATCCAGGTACTTGATCATTCACCCCAACATTCACTCTCTCTTCCTCCAGCAGTAAATCTAA
Organism: Mesoplodon densirostris; assembly: GCF_025265405.1. Lineage (NCBI taxonomy): Eukaryota > Metazoa > Chordata > Mammalia > Artiodactyla > Ziphiidae > Mesoplodon > Mesoplodon densirostris. The sequence continues at coordinate 109,564,591 of NC_082666.1, forward strand.
AGACTCCCTGGAGATTCTCTCCAATCTTCAACCTGTGTTTCAGGTGAATTTGGAGGGCATCAGTGTTTATAATTTTCTGGCCACTACAGTTGGTTCAGGGAATGTCATGAGACAGATTGAAAGCCAGTAAAGTACAATCAAATGTGTGCCTGAGAATTCAGGGATGGGGCAGAGACTGTTTTTGCTGGACTTGAACTTGAAGGACTGGAGCGGCCATGGCCATCTCACCTTACTACCATGCGCACAGTAAGGTTATGCAGAAAGAGAAAACAGATCGACGATATGGAGGGAGAGAAGCCAAGTCCTGGGAAGTCTTTTGAGCTTTACTTGTAAGAGTAACTGGGAAGGCTCACCCATACGTGGTTAGATACATTTATTAACATGTGTGCATATGTGTGTGTACCCTTGCACATGTGCACCATGTGTGATTACCAATTAAAGGCATATCAACTGTGTAAGTTCAATCTTCTCCCAGATAAGGGCCTTAGGCCCTGGGATCTGGGCTCAGCATTGGAGAATGGGCCCGAGGGATTAATTCCTGAGAATTCAAGGCTGAAGACACCACTAAAAGCCAAGCAGAAAGTACAGCAGAGGCATGGATGAAGCAGAGGGATAGGAAATGGGAGGTAGGCTACAGGACCACTAGAGAGTCAAGGCCATAGCCCAAGGGATAAGAATGGGGCCTGCAGAGAGGTCCTGAGCTGCTGGTCTCTGGCTGTGATGCTTCCCACAGGGAAACTCTGACCTCTGCAGTAGGTGAGGAAGGAATCATGAGGTGTGCCAGGCCAGGAGGATATAGAACGAGGTTGTGCTACTCTCTCAGGCCTTAATAAGGCAAAGTCACAGACTATGGATTGAAATTTGTTTGGCTAGGAAACTGCTGCTTGCAGTGCATGTGCATGCATGCGTGTGTGTGTGTGTGTGTGTGTGTGTAATTATTTATTTTCTGGCAGAAGCAGTATCCTCAAATAGTCCCTTGAGACTGGGCAGCTATTATGGATGTCACAGATGAACTCCTTGTAGGATGGCCAACTTCACTTTGACCTGTGGCAAGCTATTTAAATTTTATTAGGGAAGCAGACCAACCACCCTATTAGACCTTTGGGTGATTAAAAGAAAGTCATCTTATAAAACGTTCCATTATGGAGGTCTCTTAACTGACCGTGGCTTCTTGATGAATTTAAAATATCTGATAGGCAGATAGCATAACAGTAACAATTTGTCTGAATCAGACTAAGCACACTCAATTTTATGGAATATCATGACATTGGTATTTTTCCTATTTATGAGCAATCCCCTTTTTTTCCCCATCCCCCCAAATATGGCTGCTTCAGCATATTCCAAAATCCATGTTCCCAAGATTGTTTTTGCCTTGCTTCAGTAACTCGGGAACATTTATCCATGTAATAGCATGGTCTTCCGCTCCACTGCTTATATAGCCCTCACACCTCAATGAATATGCTTGATGGGATGCAGACAACATGCTGCTTAGTATATTTTATATATCTAAATGAATACTTATAACAAACAAAGGAGCAGGTATTTTAATAGAGATATAATCATTTTGAGGCAAATGGCTAATTAAGTTTTTATCATATATAAAACTTACATTCTGTGTACCCCTCACTTGCCTTTCAGGACAGTGTGTTGAGCCATATTTGACTAAATGGTGGATACTGACATGTTGGTTTATTAATAAACCAAAACACAACCTAAAATATCATTGTTAAGTTGCTATCTTGGTTTAATTATTCTACAATAGTCATTTACATGTACAGAGATACTATGTGTTTTCTGAACAGGACATTTGTGACTGGGGAAATTAGACAAAAAAAATTATGAAAAGGATGCCCATATTATGGTACAGACTCATAGAGGAATCTAATGCGGTTGAGAAGAAAGAATGCAATAGGTTTATACTTGCTGACTGGGAAGAATTTTTAAACACAAAGGCAATTTTGTAGTAAGTGTATTTCATGTAAACCTGTTTTTATTCCAATATTAATAGTAAAAATAATACTTATAAAACTATGAAGGAAAATCCTTATAATAACTCCTTCTTATAAAACTATGAAGGAAACTGTAACCAAATTGTTTTCACAAGAGAAGTAAGATAATGTGTTACTATCTCTTTCTAAATACATTTCCATCTATTTTTATTGTGGAATTTATTTTATAATGAGAAAAACAAAGTAAATGTTTTGTTTCCCAGCTTAGTGTACATAGAAATAATTCTGGGCTACCATTGGAAATCTGACCAGCAAAAAGTGATCTGTAAGGTAAAATGAAGCAATTTCTCTCTTTTTTTAATTGAAGTGTAGTTGATTTACAGCACTGTTCCAATCTCTGCTGTGCAGCAAAGTGACTCCATCATAAGCATGTAGACATTCTTTAAAATGAAACAATTTATATTTCTGTTTATAGAAAAAAAGAATATGATAGACATCCTTGAATGTCTGGCTTGGCAGGGAATTTAGGGACAGGGAATCTGATTCCTCGTTTTGGTGATGGGGAAAACGAAAGATTAGCAAGAGAGTTTCTTGAGCTCAGGCAGTCGGTGCATGATGAGATGGCCATGGACCCGAGGTCCCAAGTTTCCCCAGAGGCCCCACCCACCACTCTCTCCATGAGACTATTCTTTCCAGTTTAAAGGTAAATAATACCCAAGATTTGAAATATGTCTGCCATTGCATCTGAAAGCTAAGTAATACTTTATCTCATTAACTTAAGAATCCTAAAACACCTGTGTCTTCACTGCCTGAATTTTATTACTGTGGTGTATGATTCTCGTTTGGAGTGTGGGAAATGAATTAATCATGACTCTTCCTTGCAGCCCTGTCAGGCGGTGAGCCCTTATTATGGTACCTTCATTTTCCAGGTGAAGGAACACGGCACCAAGAGGATAAGTGATGTGCCCCAGGTCACACGTTGGGTCAGTGGCAAAGTTGGTCACAGTCAAGCCTGGGTTGGAGGGTTTTATCTCAGATTTGTTCTGTTCCCCTGCATTAAAAACAAGTTCAGCAATATCCAGGACACTTACAGATTCTGGTATTTGGGGATTTCAAGGGTTCGATATTTTGTAGTCAAAAAAAAAAAAGAAACAAAATTATAAAGTTAGAAAAGTAAATATAACAGGGATATTAATAGAATAATTAACTCTTCACCATTGAGCCTGGATTTGCATATCTGTGAAGTACGGAGTGCTTACAAGTGTCAGTGTTTAAACAATCTATTTCCCTTCTATGAGAAAAATAATCTTCATCTGCTTTGTCTTTTATAAAAATGTGCACAGGTCCTATAGAAAGGTTTTAAATTTGCCTATCTCAGACTTGCATGATGTAGCAATGAATTTGTTTTTAGTAGATCATTCTATGCATAAGAATATTTCAATTATGTTTTTTGAAATCTAAATTAATCCTCTATTAATTTGATGGGAAAGAGTCAAATAAGGTGAAACACATTATTCAGACTCTCCTGAGACCCTCACACCCTTGCTGAACCCACTGGGACTCTCAATTCATCAAGTACACTTGTGAGAATTCACAAACAGTTTTTTTTTTCCATTTTAGGTCTTTGGGGGGAATTTGTTTATACGTGCAAGTAACTTTAGTCATATGCTTCCTTATGAAACACACACATTGTTCATTCGTGGAAAGCACTGAAGCTCCTGCCTCCCACGACAAGGGCAGAAATTTGGTGATCAGAGAGGGCACCAGTCAGCATCTTAGTTGCCTCCAGGAGTAAATATGGGTTTCTGTCAAGTGACAACTGACCCAGGAAAGCAGCAAGAGCACTTTCAGGATAACGTGGCTGGGGGAGTTATCTGGGCTTTGGGTTAGAGTGGGCCTTACAAAAGCAGTATTATGAGTTGCTTCCTAGGTTGAGTGCGGGTAAAGAGGGCAGTCTTCAGATACACAGGCCCAGGTGACCTCCAGAACGTGATGACTTATAATGGAGACCAGCTGCATTTGCAGTTAGAGGAACCACTGCCCCCAACCCAGTAATGCTGGTGTAGAGAGATGAGCAGAGCTAATTGCACCCTTCCTCCCACGAAGTATACATTCTTCCTTCCAGACTAAGTCTGCAGAAACCTCCATGAGTACCAGCTGAATCCAAAGACAGTTCTATACAGAGGACATGGAATGGGCTCTGTCATTCCGGGGGTGGACAGCAAGGGGCTAGTTTGGTGTGTCCTGAGGGAGGGCTGGTGACACCTCGAGGAAGGCTAAAAGAGGATAGTGCAGGAGAAGCTGGGAAAGAATCTGGGGAGACGGGGAAAGTCAGACATAAGAAGCACATTCTAGGATTGTGTGGGGTTGGAGAATGAGGCATCCCCTCCATAGATCTTTTGTCAAGGGCTATTATGGAGAAGGGCTCTAGGCAGAGAAACTAGCATGAAACATACTAGTTGAGGTGTGACAGTGGCATGTTGTAACTAGAAAGATGGTGGAAAGTGTGGGCTAATGACTCTAGAAAGGGGAATTGAGACAGATGGTGAAACTTGTTTGATTTTTCCTTCCTGAAAAATTGATTGTAATAAGCGTTAGCTAGAAACATTTAGAGTGACTCATTTGCCTTTTGGCCAGTATTACTTATGACCTTATTACTAAAAATATATGATCAAATCATAAATAGAGAGGTGGACACAGTTTTCTTTTGGTGAGCATCACGTAGCTAGAATGATATCCTTTGCATAGCATTGTCTGTAAATCTTTTTGTGCTAGTTATCTACATTCACTGGAGAGCAGTAGTTTAGAGATGATCCATTTTACAGGTGATAAAATGGAGAGCCAGAGGGGCTGGGGCATTTCCAATGCTACAGAGAAAATCAGTGGTGAAGCTATGACAGGAATCAAGACTCCTCAGACCCAGGCTGATATCATTTTCCATTGAACTGTACTATCTAGTACTACTTTAGCTAGAATACTTTCCCTGGCAAATATTTCTCTCCTTCCCCACTCCCTTTACAGACCTGGAAAGGAAATATAGGTCGGTTGAGTGACAGGGTCACCTGGAACTAACATGAAAAGGCAGGATAATTTCTTTGCCTGCATCATTCTCAGTAGGATGTATTTCCTCTCTCTTTTTCACTCACTCCCACCTCCTCCACACGTTCCAGCCCCACAGGCCAACCCTCTCCATTTTATAGGGCTGTACTGAGGCCAGCTTAATAGTGTATCTTGCAAAATATCTATATTAGATTTATTTTATCCTTCAGAGGAGAAATAACCACAGAAAACAAGAGTATTTCTTTCATTTAGGTCATAACTTGTCACATCTAGCCCAAGAAGCACTAGCTGAAATTATTTGTTACATCTCATCTGGGTGCTGCAAAAAAGTTAGACATTGTTTTGAAACATCATCGAGTTAGATCTCTTCTTGGTGGAGAGTTTTCATTAATTTATGCAATTGTCAAGCTGCTTCATATTTGAGTATACACTCTGTAGAGTGAATTCTTTTCTGGGCACCACGAGAGTGCAGAATTTAGAAACAATGTAACAACAGAGATGATTTGCCCTTCTATTTATTTTCTCTCTTTTGGGAGAATTTGTTATTTTAAAAAGGAAGACTGCAGTGCAATCTGTTTCATTCTGTTCTGATGGTAACCTTCCCTTGTACAACATATCAATTTTGAATGATACGGATTCCTTCTCCCCATAAACACATAAACCTATCAAGCTCCGAGATGGCTGACAAAGCTTTAACTTTACTGAATGTGATGCTATAATTAAGGAAATGTGGACTGTGGAGGTAATCATTAGTTCTTCTGTATGGACATCTAGCCCAGGATTTTGCCGCCTACTATGTTTCCTTGTTAATGACAATGTTGGGAGGCTTCCATGTAATTGAAATTGCCCCCTTTGAAGAATTGATGTGTGAAGTGATCATGTAATCTCATAATGAGCTAGCAATGGAGAGATGAAGAGAATTTATATACTGGCACAAAGTGGAAATAACTAGTCGTACAGTAAATTTCTGTACCAATCTGTAAGTTTGTGCAGTAGAATTAAAGTAGGTATTACCCACTGCTGCATAAATTTTAAAAAATGCTTCTAGGCTATTTTAGGTAGATCATAAATGAATTCCAATCATATTCCATGGATTCAGCCATTCGGGGTGGAGGACCATATATGTCTTATGTGGGGTTGGGTTGTGGAGTGTATTGCTTAAGTATTTCTGTGACAGTGTTGCATTCCAAGCGTCCCACCAAACTTGCTCAGGGGTCTGTGGGTCTGATGCACTTTGACGAGGCTGGACTCTGGGTTCCAGGCTATGGGCTGTGGTTTGGGTTGCGTTTGGGTTTGCTCCACGAGTTTCTCATCTGCTTGGACCAGTAGCCATCCAGAGTCTGCGCTTCATATAGCAAATGGCAGGACTGCAAGAGAGCAAATTGAAACCCATGACCCGGCTGGAGTTCTCAGCCCTGAAATCTCACACTGTCTCTTACACCTATGGTTCATTGACAAGTTGCAGGGCCAAGCTCAACATGAACACAGAGGGCAGGGTTCTAGGTCACGTGGCAAAGGCATGGATGCATAGAATTATAATATATATAATAATTGCAAATAGTGATTGAAGCCACAGCAAGGCCAATAATCTCCATTCCTACAAATTCCCCAGCTGGTTCTTATGCCCCCCATCCTTGAGAACTATTGGATATATTTTGTTTATTTTTGTAGTCTCCTTACTCACAGTTTCTCTAATCAGCAATAAATGTCAAACGTTAATAGTGAGTTCACTCCGAATGAGGATCACAAAGTGTGCTGTGAGGGGAGTATTTGCTCCCTGAAGGGTCTTGTTTGTTTCTTGGGGATTTGTTTAAGGATACATCTAATTAGGGCCAAAGAAATGTTTAAATTTTGTCTCATTTAATCGCTAAGTACCTTTTAGAAAATGTAGAGAACTCTGTCGTAGAAGAGTCCATGTCATCAGTAAACCCCCTCTGTCTTGGGGAGGAAAGAGAGCTGCCACCTCCTCCACCAGCATCCTATACCCCCTTCTCCTCCTGGATGTCTGACCAGTCTGTGCATGGGAAGAAAGGCTACACCCGCATAGCCCAGGTTATGTCCGAACTGCTCTCAACCTTAGATTTGTATGGGTATAGAGTTGTGTTCAGTTCTCCAGGAAAGAATTTAAGTATAGGATGCATTTACTATCAAATTCACACATGAGAATGTATAGTGCCTTTGCCTGAAAGGGCACTTAGAAGTTCATATTCTTTTTTTTAAATTTATATTTCATTTTATTTTTTTTGGCTGCATTGGGTCTTCGTTGCTGCGCATGGGCTTTCTCTAATTGCGGCGAGTGGGGGCTACTCCTCGTTGTGGTGCATGGGCTTCTCATTGCAGTGGCTTCTCTTGTTGCGGAGCATGGGCTCTAGGGCGTACAGGCTTCGGTAGTTGTGGCACGCAGGCTCAGTAGTTGTGGCTCGCGGGCTCTAGAGTACAAGCTCAGCAGTTATGACACACGGGCTTAGTTGCTCCGTGGCATGTGGGATCTTCCTGGACCAGGGCTCGAGCCCATGTACCCTGCATTGGCAGGTGGATTCTTAAACACTGTGCCACCAGGGAAGTCCCAGAAGTTCATCTTCTTTAGCAGTTTGTTTTCATATATGGAAAGGAAAAGAAAAATGGTTAAAAGAACCTCTAGGTCCTTACTGCATAGTTAATTCATGAAACCCTGCTGCGCCTTACTGTACTCCTTGCTCCACAGTATTCCAGTCATTTTATTTTCACATTGTCTGAAGACAAGTGTATTTATGGAGCAGACTACTTGAAATAGGAACTGTCCGCTAAACCTTGAAAACGTAGTCACTGCGTCTATAGCTGACTTACCATTCTGGTGCTCTCTCTCAACACTGAAGCTCTTAGAAGAGACCTTTTATCCACTTTATAAGTATCAGGCCCAACATGACATATAAGCATTTCACAAAATAGTTTGGATTTTGGAATAATTTTGATTCAACTACTTGGATGCAGAGATGGAGAAATGAAGGAGGCAAGAAGGTACTGTTCCTCTGTTCAGCCCCTTGCACTAGGTTTGTGTCCCAAGGAAAGAGGAGCATCTCTGTGTTTCGACATGGAGCACGGCCCTAAGGAGAGTGACGGGCGCACAGGGCTGTCCTGCCGTCTTCCGGGTGTGAACCACTCTTCCAGGTCTCCTGGCAGACTAGAGAGTGAGGCTCTTTCATGGGGGGCACACAGCAGCGTCAGTGTGACAGAGCCTCGGACACCTCAGCGGACACCTGACGTTCCAGGGGCTGCCAAAGTGGAAGGACAAATGGAACATGTCTTTGAAACCCATGCAGACATCTCTGAGGATGCTCAGTGTGTGTGTACTTAGGGACCAAAATGCTCCAACAAGACCGAACTATAAACCAGGAAATTTTTGCTTGATACCATTTCTCGAACTCTATTTACGCCCACAAATAGGTGAAACCCAAGGCAATTCAGGTCACACTGACAGATGCATTTGGCCAAGTTGGTACGTTGAATACCAACTGTTGAGTTTCTTGACCTCATCTGAACAGTTCTCTGATGTGTATGGTCAAAGGAAGGTCACGGATCTCAGGAAAGCATCTCCCTTCCACACCTGCTCTGTCTCTGTGTTCTTTGTTCCTGTAAGTCCCCAGTTTGTTGCCATCTCCTGCCCCCGCTCTCCTTGCTGGCACAGGCTTTTTTGAATATGATGTGTCTCTTTCCTGGCTCATTCCTTGGCATTTCACTGAAACACCTGCTATCAGACCTCAGGAATAGGGAGAGTTATTTTTCGCCTGGTCAGGAATGAGCATTTGGTGGGAGTCATTTCTTTAGTGTGCAGTGCTCTGAACCCAGTGCTTTGGGTGTGGAGGTACGAGGCATTTGCTTGGGGAATCTGGTCAGCTTCCTGGTATAGAAGACTTAAGTTAGCCACAATCCTTAAAGCAGTCCTAAGAGAACATATAAAATACACTTCTATGTTAGAAATGTCCTAGCATTTTTGGAATTAGGTACTTTTGAGTGTTTTTATTCCATAGACATCATGGATGCCATATCTCAATTGCATTTCAATTACTGACTTATACTTCTGCAGTATAAATTTTGTAACTTCTTGACCACAAACTAGGCTGAGCACTGAGCTTGCTTCCTTTCTTTCCCTCCCTCCCTCCCTCCCTCCTCCTTTCCCCTTCCTTCTTCACTCCCTCCCTCCTCTCCTTCCTCCTTCCTTTCTTCCTCCCTCCCTCCCTCCCTCCATCTCCCTCCTTCTCCTTCCTTCTCTCTCTCTCTCTCTTTCCCTCTCTGGCTTGGGTGATTGATGATGCCATTCAGAAACAGAGAAGATGATCTATTCAGTTTCTAATATGTCAAATTTGAATTATCTAAACAGGTAGAGATATCCTCTACCCAGTTATGTCATACATAGTAGAAACTTTATAAACACCTGTGATTAAATATATTTGGGGTCCAGTTCTGGAGCTCAGCAGAGAGGGCAGCCTGAAGATGTAAGTAGGGGTCTTCAACATACAGGGTGGATGACAGGGGCGTCTTGGGTTTAGAAGATGTCCCTTGGGGAATCTGCACAATGGGAGAGTGAAGGACAAAGCTCTGGGGAAACAGACCAGGGGCCGGCAGAGGACCTGAGAAAGAGCAGTTAGAGAAAAGTGAAGATAACCAGGAAAGAGAGAGGTAATGGAAACTGAGGGAAGAGAAGATGCAAGAGAGGCTGTGTGACAAAGAAGAAAAGGCCTGCAGTGCCCTGAATCCTGCAGCCCCCAGCCGTGGCACCTGGGGGCAGGGAGCAATCACTATATAGTCACAAAGTTTGTTGCTTTTTATAGAGAGGAAGGACTCATTCAGAACCAGAATGAGCAACATTACCCCCTTTAAACATTATTTTTTATTAATAAACCTCCACAGAATTAACAGTATTTTATTTTTTAAAAATTTGTCTCTTCTTTTTTTTTTTTAACCATTATTCATCATCTCTTTGATTACTTGCTCAAACCCAGTACACGTGTATAGGGGTATCAGAATTGAGAAGTGAGGGAAACCACTTTATTAACAAGAGAAGAGTGCTTATTCATATAGTTCCTTTAGTCCTCAGTCTTATAATGTCTACTCATTTTCAGATAAATTTCCCCCCTTTCCTTTAATGAAGTTATGTCATAGATCTGTAACACAGATTCTTTGTTTAAATTTAAAAACATTTAAAAATAACTGTGTACCCCCTTCACTCATTTCTCCTACCACCCCACCCCCTGCCTCTGGCAATCACTAATCTGTTTCCTGTATCTGAGCTTGTTTTGTGTTTTGTTTGTTTGTTTTAGGGTCCACATATAAGAGAGGTCAAATGGTATTTGTCATTCTCTGTCTGACTTATTTCACTTAGTATCATGCTGTCCACCCATGTTGTTGCAAATGGCAAGATTTCTTTCTTTCTTTTTTTTTTTTTTTGCGGTACACGGGCCTCTCACCGTTGTGGCCTCTCCCGTTGCAGACCACAGGCTCCGGATGCGCAGGCCCAGCAGCCGTGGCTCACGGGCCCAGCCGCTCTGCGGCATGTGGGATCTTCCCGGACCGGGGCACGAACCCATGTCCCCTGCATCGGCAGGCAGACTCTCAACCACTTCACCACCAGGGAAGCCCAAGATTTCATTCTTTTTATGGCTGAGTAATATTCCATCGTGTGTGTATGTGTGTGTGTGTGTGTGTATATATAATGTATATAAAATTCTTCATTCACTCATCCATTGATAGACACTTCTGTTGTTTCCATATCTTGGCTATTGTAAAATAATGCTGTAGTGAATATGGGGGTGCATATATATTTTTGAGTTAGTGTTTTTGTTTTCTTTGGATAAATACCCAGAAGTAGAATTACTGGGTCATATGGTAGTTATAGTTTTAATTTTTTGCAGAACCTCCATAATGTTTTCCACAGCGGCTGCACCAGTCTATATTCTTACCAACAGTGCACAAGGGTTCCCCTTTCTCCACATCCTCACCAATACTTGCTATTTCTTGTCTTGTTGATAATAGCCATCCTAACAGGTGTGAAGTGATATCACATTGTGGTTTTGATTTGCATTTCCCTGATGACTAATGATGTTGACCTCCTTTTAGATTACTGATTCAGTCTTCTTACTAGTAATTGGTCTGTTCCTATTTTCTACTTAATCATGATTCTCTCTTCATAGTTGTATATTTCTGGGAATTTTTATTTCTTCTAGGTTGTCCAATTTCTTGGTGTATAATTTTTCATGGTAGTCTCTTATGATCCTTTGTATTTATGTTGTACCATTTGTCATATTTCCTCTTTTACTTCTGTTTTATTTATTTGAGTCCTCCTTTTTTTTCTTGGTAACTCTAGCTAAAGACTTGTCAATTTTGTTTATCTTTTCAAAGAACCAGCTCTAAGTTTCACTGAACTTCTGTATTGTCTTTTTGGTCTCTGTTTCTGCTGTAATCTTTGTGATTTCCTTACTTCTACTAACTTTGAGCTTCATTTGTTCTTCTTTTTCTACTTCCTTGAAGTGTGAAGTTCAGTTGTTTGAGACTTCTTGTTTCTTGAGGTAGGTATTTATTGTTATGAACTTCTCTCTTAGAACTGCTTTTGCTGCATCCCCCAAATTTTGGTATATTTCCATTTTTGTTTGTCTCAAGGTATTTTTAAATTTCTCTCTTGATTTCTTCTTTGACCCATTGGTTGTTTTGTTCTTTTTTTTCCATGTTCACTCTTGTTTTAATTATATACAGCAGAGACCCTGACATTCAGAGTACCAAAAAAAATCCCGTAACTACTGTTCCTACCAAATAGATATTTAACATATGATGCTTATTGAGAACCTACTGTGTACATGGGGCTCTGCTAAGTACGGGAGGGGGTGGTTACAAAGAAGTATAAGGCTTGCTCTCTGCCCTCAAAGAACTTACAACAAAAGGCTGATGAACTAAGGGACACGTGGGCAGGCAATATACAAGATGTGATACATGTACAGGAAGGTGAGGCCGCTGTGATGTGATGGAGTTTGAAATCCAGACTTTGCTGCTTATTAGCTGTGTCAGCTTGAAAAGTTACTGAACCCCTCTGAGCTTCACTTCCCTCATTTGTAAAATGGACTACGAAGCCTACCTCGAAAGCTTATCATGATGTAAGGAGCTAAGGCACATGGAAATCTTAAGGTGTCGTTATTATGGTTTCTCTGTGCTAGATACTCAAGAACGGCTCCTGGATCTGTGGGATTTGGGTTTGGCTTTGAAGAATGGATAGGACTGAGAAAGCAGAGAGTTAGGGAAGGAAGCCATTCACCCAGAGCTCTCCATAGGCAACAGCGTGACCTAAGTAGTGTTTGTCTTCCCGCTCTAGTATTTCATTACCACATCCTTACCCGAAAACCCCCTTTTCAGGATCCTGTTTTGCAGAGACACGTTGCTGCCACGACCTGAAACTTTACTATGCGCCCCCCTCAGAGTCAGTCCCTCTGTGCCTTCCAAGGAAGCTGCTGTCTAATCCAATAAGCCAGACAAAGTGGCAGTATGTCTCAATTTACTGATCTGTAAAGTGGGGGTAACATTACCTCCCTTTCCTTCCTTAAGGTTTACTGTGAGAAGCAAATGATATCATTGATGTGGAAGCACTTTGTAATTGTGAGGTTCTAACTACATAGGATGTTGTTAGGATTACAAACTCGGCTGCTGATTGCATTCAAATAGACGCTACGTGGAAAGATAGGCCTGACACAATGTCTGGTCTGTAGGCTCTTTCTTGAGAAATGTCAAAAGGTATATATTATTAAATCAAAAGAGTGAAAAGAGATCATCTTTAAGGTCTGTTGTTCTCTCTTAGGGGAAAGTTTTTAACGTTTAAAAATCTAGAATCCATGACGTGTGCTTTGTAATCAACCCCCCAAAATGACCGTTGAGAGAAACGGGGTTCAGTCAGGCCAAGCAGGAGGGAGGAGAAGCACCTTGCCTGCTGCGGGTGTTGGGGGAGAGACCTGTGGACTGATGGAGTCTGGTAGCACTTGCCCGACATCTCAGCTGGTGGCCTCCTCTCTCACTAGCACTAGGCTAGTTTTCGCAACTCTAAAAAGAGCCGATTTTTACAAGCGTTTCCCAGTAGGTGGATTTTTTAGTTGTCCTTCTCTTTTCTGTCTGTAATGCTGTCTCCTTTGGGCAGTTTCCCCAGCACCTCCACTGGGTTTTATGACTGGATGGACATTGAGACTTTTATTCCTGTGGGTGTTGGGTTTCATTTTTATTCCTAAACCTTTATGGTCTTCTGGTCCCTTGCAGGCTGAAGCATAAGGACGGGCTGATTTTCCTAAAGCAGAGGCCGGTGGAGGCTCTTTGGGCTGAGCAGGAGCTGGAGCTGAAGCGGGAGGCGGAGCCGGAGCCCCGACCCATTGGTGTTTTAGTAGCATGTTGTTTAATCGCCACATAGTTTTGAATTTTCCAGCTTTCTTCATGTAATTAATTTTGGTTTCATACCATTGTACCTGGAAAAAAGGGACTTGATATGATTCTTAAATTTATTAAGACCTGTTTTTGGGGGGCTTCCCTGGTGGCACAGTGGTTGAGAATCTGCCTGCCAATGCAGGGGACACGGGTTCGAGCCCTGCTCTGGGAAGATCCCACATGCCGCGGAGCAACTAGGCCCGTGAGCCACAACTACTGAGCCTGCGTGTCTGGAGCCTGTGCTCTGCAACAAGAGGGGCCGCGACAGTGAGAGGCCTGTGCACCGCGATGAAGAGTGGGCCCTGCTCGCCGCAACTAGAGAAAGCCCTCGCACAGAAACGAAGACCCAACACAGCCAAAAATAAATAAATAAAATAAAATAAATAAATTTAAAAAGACTTGTTTTTTGGCCTAACATATTATCTATCCTGGAAAATGTTTCATGTGTACTTGAGAAGAGTGTGTATTTGTGTTGCTTTTGTATGGAATTTTCTATATATACCTGTTAAGTTCATTTGGTCTAATGTGTCATTTAAGGCTGATGTTCCCTTATCGATTTTCTGTGTGAATGATCTATCCGTTGATGTAAGTGGGGTTTTAAAATTCCCTACTATGGTATTGCTGTCTGTTTCTCTCTTTAGGTCTGTTAATGTTTGCTTTCTATATTTAAGTGCTTCTGTGTTGGGTGCATATATATTTACATATGTTATATCCTCTTGTTGGAGTGACTCCTTCATCGTTATAAAACTCCCCTCCACGCCGCCTTATGGCACACCTGGCTCTCCTTTGTGGAAGCCAGAGAGCCCCCAGGAAAGCAGACCGGATGATACCTCAAGCTGGTCTCAAAGAAGTAGAAGTTTGATCGGGGTTTTCATTGTCCCAGGATCCTCCCTTATAATCCTGTCCCAGGTCCAGTTGTCTCCCAGGACATTGACTACCCACATTCCAGATGGGGATAAAGAGGAAATTGTCAGGAAGGATGGTTCTTATCAGCTGGCCACTGTCACTTTCACCCCTTATTTGGAGATGCTTATCCTGTTGTTCTTCTCCTATTACCTCCATTTCATTAAGGCTTTTTTTTTTCCTGAGGTTTTATGTTGTTCTTTCATTTGGAACATACACCTCTGTTTCTTCATTTTCTTGACCCTCTGTTTTGGTTTCTGTACAGTAGATGAAACAATCGCCTCTCTCAGCCTTGAAGGAGTGGCCTTGTGTAGGAGATGAAGCTTGTTGTTCAACCCTGCCCCAATGCTTTTTTGTCTCTCAAACCTTTGTGCTTATGCAAGCAGCCCATTATATTTTTAATAACTCCCAGTAATTGAGAATGTGCCAAGACCTGTCAGCATCCCTAATGGGAGGATCTCAGCCCCTAGATTCAAGCTGTTTAGAAACCAGACCCTCAGGCAGTGGCTTTTTAAAGTATGAAAACGTACACAGATACATGTTTTGTAGGACCATAAGTGTAAGCTCTGCTGGCCAGGTGACCTGGCAGTCACAAAAATCAGGGCTCCAAACAAGTATATAAGCTCTTTCTGGGAGATACTGGTGAACTGGAACGAGGCAGAGGGAGAGTGCCAAGATGGCATCCACAGCCTGCATTCCTCATTCCGTAATTACGGAGAGCAGCTCCCTAATCCACTACATGTCTGCTGAACCTGAAGCCTGCCCCTCAGGCTGGAGCTCCAGGATAAGCCAAGAAGCCTCCTTCACAGATGACTGGGGTATGTGCATCAGTCTGCCTCCGGCTCAGTCCCTGGGCTGGCAGCCTGCCAAGAACCATCTCTCTGATTTGCTACAATCCCGTAGGATCCACAAATGCAAGTCCCCCTGTCCACCAGAGCCAGGCAATCAAGGGGCATCCCCTAGGCAGTAACTGCAAAAACTGGGGCGCCAGATACAAAAACCAAGGCAGTAGCCAAGTGTAAAGCTTCCTTCCAGGAGACACCAGCTCTCTGGAGGGCAGCAGAGGGAGAGCATGAAGACAGTGCCTGCCCTCCAAGGCCTCTGAAAAGGATTACAGTCAACCCCTAGATGTGTGTTTAATTAGAAGCTTGCCCCTCAGGCCACAGCCATGATGATAAGCTAATAGGTCTTCTTCACAGAAAGATAGGCTTCTGGGTCTGTTGCCTCTTGCTGTGCCCCGGGGGTGGTAGCTGCTTAAGAATTCTTTCTCCTTTGGTTGTGTGAGACCCACAAGTGTAAGTGCCACTGCCTGCCACAGCCAGGTGATGGAGATGTGTACTCTGGCATCAGCTGCAAAAAATGGGGTATGAGCTCCTTTCTGGGTGACACTGATTTTTACAGTCCCAGAGGACCAGGAATACAAGCTCCACTTGCCTCCAGAGCCAGGTGGTCAAGAGGTATCCCCTGCCCAAGGTGGCAGCCACAGAGATCTGGGCACCAGGCACATGGAAAGAGCTCCTTCTGGGAGAAGATACTGGTGCTCTGGAGCACAGCAAAGGGAGAGTGCGAAGATGGCCCCACCAGTCTCCATCCCTGGAGAATGTTCCAGCAGGCTTCTAGAGGTTTGTGTTAAATTAGATGCCTGCCCCTCAGGTCAACACTAATATAATCAGGTCAAGACTAATATAAGCAGGTGAGCCTCCTTCACGTTAAATCAGGGCTTGATTGGCTGCCTCTGAGCTGGGCCCGGGGGCGGGTACATCTGAGCACAGGGCCGCTTTAAGAGCTGGCTCTCAGATAGCTCCAGCTCTCCGTCTGAAGATGTGAGCCCTGTTGGTTTTCCAAGTTAGGGCTTTTGGGGGCTCGTCTCTCAGGTGCAGGTCCTAAAAGGTAAGGTGTCCAGTGTGGGGTTCAAACTCTTTCCTTCTTGGAGAGAAGCTCCGGGTTTTGAGTTTTCTCCTGGTTGTGGCTCACTGGGGTGAGCTGGGGGTGGCATTTATATCGAGATTGTATGCCCGTTTCCATGTGGTTTCCTTCTTGTTTGCCAGATGTGTAGTGGTCATTCAGCCGGACTTGGACTTTAGGTTTTCTTTCTTTCTTTCTTTCTTTTTTTTTGCGGTACACGGGACTCTCACTGTTGTGGCCTCTCCCACTGCGGAGCACAGGCTCCAGATGCGCAGGCTCAGTGGCCATGGCTCACGGGCCCAGCCGCGCCGCGGCTTGTGGGATCCTCCTCGGCCGGGGCACAAACCCGCGTCCCCCGCATCGGCACGCGGACTCTCAACTGCGCCACCAGGGAAGCCCTAGGTTTTCTTAAGAGAAAGATTTTCTGTATGTAGCTGTGGACCCAGTGTGTCTGTGGGAGGAGGTGAGTTCAGGATTTTCTTATGTTGCCATCTTGAACCGGAACTTTTCTAGACTGAATTTTAAACACTCTTCAAATCATGCGACAGCTTGCTGCCTACAGGTTTTTAGAGAAAGTCATAGCAAACGAACTTTTTTTTTTTTTTTTTTTGCGGTACGCGGGCCTCTCACTGACGTGGCTTCTCCGCCGGGGAGCACAGTCTCCGGACGCGCAGGCTCAGCGGCCATGGCTCACGGGCCCAGCCGCTCCGCGGCATGTGGGATCCTCCCGGACCGGGGCACAAACACACGTCCTCTGCATCAGCAGGCGAACTCGCAACCACTGCGCCACCAGGGAAGCCCATGAAAGGAACTTTTTAAGTAGTATCAATGCTAAAAGAATTATCCTGGTGGCGTAAACCATTGTGAAGGTTTTCCAAAGTGCTCCTTGACACAGTAGGGCCTCCATGATTGAGATTTGAGCTCCTGTGATCTGCTTAATACTGACAAGGTTGTTCTAAGGGCTTTGTGCTCTCAAACATGAGCAGCATTTTATTACCCTAGATTTCAACGGAACTTCTGAAATGCCAAGAGTTTGCCTGCTGTTCCTAAGCTCGGAGAAATATAATCTGGTCCAGCAGGTCGGAGGACCTTAACGTTTGGATGTGGCCCGCCGTGAATGTGAAATGCTAAGTCTTCATAGCCAGATCATTTGAAATGGCCTTTCAGTTCTTAATTAGTAGATGCTTTCTCTACCACGGACTACCTGGGAGTGACGTGAAGGAGAATTTGCCTAGTTTGCAGGGGGGCGCCTGGGAGAGCCATTATCACTCACAGTGTGTTAGAAATGAAAGATTGAAGAAAAGATGATTAAAGCCCCAGCAGCTGCCTTCACAAATGAACTTCAGGAGAAAAAGCAGTTTAGTGTAAACGTGGCAAGTCTTCATATTGGAGCTTGATGAAATTAAAGGCAATGCCAGGTAATATAAACCACTGTTGAATCTTTCTTTTATTAAAACTGGGTTAAAACAAGGAGTAGAAATTTGTCAGGTGCAGTAATTACTTTGGTACTTTACTGATGAAAGCTCTCTTGGGCAAAGCCCTCCTCATCTCTTTTCCATTTCCTCCTAAGTTAGACTTTCAGCTGCTAGAAGAGAATAAATATGAGCTAAGAAGAGGGTAACTTCAAAGCCTATCCATTTATGCATTAAATATTTCTAAGGGTAATACTGGTGATGTTTTCCCTCACTCTTTCAGTTGCCCTGAATTACTACCTTGAGAAAATTTCTAGATTATTTGGTCAATTATATTCTTAGGGGAACAGAGAAACATACATGTTGGTGACCATAGAAACAGGAAAAAAAAACTGATGAGACAACATCTGTTGCATGTGAAAATACTATAACCCAGCTGTTGCGGCTAAAGCAGGAGATGGAAGAAGGATACTGGGGCAGTAATAGTGGGATAAAAGAAACTGATAAAGAAGAGAAAAGTCTGTGAGGTCCTTGCCTGTAGTGTGGTCTTTGAAGCAGCATAAATGTCACCTGGAAGAAATCACCTGTTAGAAATGCAGAATCTCAGGCCTTACCCCAGAATACTGAGTCAGAGTCTGCATTTTAATGTGATCTGCAGGTGATTCATGTGAACATTCCAGTTTAAAAAACTCTTGATCTATGGGCAGCCCTATAGATGCCCATCTAAGTGCTATCAAAGCCAGGGAGACCTATACAATTCAGAGGATATCCACAGCTTCTCAGAAGGCATTTGCAGAGGGCATGCCAGTGGAAGGAATTACACACTCAGTGCTGGTGAAGATAGCAACAAATAGCTAGAGAAATAGAAATTCACAGGAAATCTTTAATTTTTAAAATTTTATTTAAGTGTAGTTGACTTACAATGTTGTGTTAATTTCTGCTGTACAGCAGTGACTCAGTTATACATATATCTATTCTTTTCCATTATGGTTTATCACAGGATTTTTTAAAATAAATTTTATTTTATTTAGGTTTTTTTTTAATTTTTGGCTGCATTGATTCTTCATTGCTGTGTGCGGGCTTTCTCTAGTTGTGGTGAGCAGGGGCTACTCTTTGTTGCGGTGCATGGGCTTCTCATTGTGGTGGCTTGTTGTGGAGCACAGGCTCTAGGCACACAGGCTCAGTAGTTCTGGCTCGCGGGCTCTAGAGCACAGGCTCAGAAGTTGTGGTGCACGGGCTTAGTTGCCCCGAGGCATGTGGGATCTTCCTGGACCAGGGCTCGAACCCATGTGCCCTGCATTGAATCCCCCAGGCGGATTCTTAACCACTGTGCCACCGGGGAAGTCCCTATCACAGGATATAGAATATAGTTCCCTGTGCTATACAGTAGGACCTTGTTGTTTATCCATTCTGTATATACTAGTTTGTACCTGCTAATCCTAAACTCTCAATACTTCCCTCCCCTACCTCCACTCCCCTTTGGCAACCACAAGTCTGTTCTCTGTCTGTGAGTCTCTGTTTCGTAGATATGTTCATTTGTGTCATGGACAAGAAATTTTTATAGTTAAGGCAAGAAAGCGCTCTGATTTAAGGACTGAAATGGTGCAGTAGTAGAAAGGAGTTAAAACTCTTTGCAGTATATTTACTTGCTATGAAAAAAGGCACCGAATGATCCAAACAAGGGCAGCATGGCTGAGTGTGAGACATGGAGCTACTGGAAGCAGAAGGGACACTCAGCACCAGGCAGCAAGACAGGGGTGTGGTCCAGGATAAAGATCTGCTTCTAATCAATTTTTGCTCATAGCTTTTGTAGTGAGGTGGAGTTAACAATAAACCCAGACCACGGTCATCCACGTTAATTCTTAGTAATTTACTGCATATCCTTCTCTATTCCCATGTGCACTTAAATTAACTCTTGAATAAACTCTACATAATTTGTTCGTAAATAGGTTTTGTTTCTTCACAAGCGTGGGTTCATTTCCCGGCTTTTATATGCCGTGTGACTTTGACCACCTGTATCTTAGCCTCACTTGCCTGTTTCTTCAGCTTTAAAATGGGGATAACAGTAGTACTCACCTCAGAGGTTTGTTTGAGAATTAAATGAATTAGTACATGTTATTTGCTTAAAAGAGCACCTGACATCTAGTTAGGGCTTAATAATTATTAGTTGTGATTATTATAAAGTCTTGAAATAAAAGTATCCATTCAGATACTTAAGGAGAGGCAGCTGAACCAGGAGGATTTAACCAGCACTGGCAATCACTCTGCTAGGACAGGTCACCTCAGTTAGACATACTATTTTTAGATGCTCCAGACCTTAAATATGGATAATAACACAAAAATCAGATAGGATTTTGAGTAGTCATAACTTAAATGTATTCTTATATACCTAAGGAATGAACTCCCTGGAAATGGAAAATCCATTACTTACCTTTGCTTCCAGAAATCTTTCATTTTCTTGGGTCCTTTCTAGCCTTACTCATAGAAAGTACATGGAAGGCCAAGTCCATACCAGTAGTTCTTGGATAAATAGTGATAGCTGACGTATTGTGGCTGAATTTCACTCCTTTAAAAATTGACTGAGGAATTGAACTTAATTTGTAGCTGTATTATGCATCTTGATCCATGTGACAGGAATACTAGAAAATGATGTAGTGAAATTGTAAAATGCTTAGGATCCCCTGGAACTCATTAAGAATGAGCTATTTGTGCTTAAAACCTACTGTAGTGAAAAAATGTTTTTCTCAACTACTTTGCAGTTGTTTTTCACGTGCATTTGGAAGATTTTCCTCTTCCTCTTCCTGCTCCTTCTGCTTTCTTGAGGGGCATTTCTGCAAGGAAATGTCATTATAAACACCATTTGTCATAGGTGATGGCAGGAATCTCCCAAAGCAATGCATTTGAATAGCTCTCCTTGAAGAGGCAGGACAGTGATGGAAAGTAAATAAGCTGGACCCATGTTATAGACCGGATATCTGAAAACTTTTCCTCCTGGTCATGGTTCTGCTCTGACGTTGCTGTCAGCTCCCTTCTCGAAGCCTCTGTGTCCCATCTATGACATCTGAACTAAAATATACAATCACATATTCAACCAACTTAAAATTCTAGGCCTCTATGATTAGGACCCTACACAAAGGAATTATGAAAAGCATTTCTAACCGATTAGTTAAATTTCCCCTGGTTTAGGAGAATTGGGGTCAGGGACCAACACGAGACTACCCTGGGGAGAAATGCAGGTCTTTTCCTGAATATACTTTACTTGGGTAAATGTATTTTCTGAGAATAATTTCTTTTCTTGATTTTTTTCCTTCAGTCTGGGGCCATGTTGGTCAGCCTTTTTTTTTTTTTTTTTTTTTTTTTTTGCGGTACGCGGGCCTCTCACTCTTGTGGCCTCTCCAGTTGCAGAGCACAGGCTCCGGACGCACAGGCTCAGCGACCATGGCTCACGGGCCTAGCCGCTCCGCGGCATGTGGGATCTTCCCGGACCGGGGCACGAACCAGTGTCCCCTGCATCGGCAGGCAGACTGTGCCACTAGGGAAGCCCGGTCAGCCTTTTCGTAATATGAATTTTTATTTTCAAAATGGACTTTCTCACATCTCTCTCTGTACTACTGAAGATGTTGACAATCTATACAAAACCAGGAGAAAGAGGTCTTTGGGACGCTAATGCATTACACTCAGTCTCTTGGCCCAGGTGGCCCAGGTTTGGTGAGGAGGACATGGCAAAGATGCAAGGAAGTCCTGAGCCAGCAGGAATTACTGTAATTGAATTCCTGGGCAGCCCCTTGCTGCCTTCCAGCCCAGGCACACGTCTTTGCCTTTTTTCTATTTTCTGTCTTCCATAAATAATCCGCAAAGTGGACAGTTGGCGGCCAGAAAATCAATTGGCCCTTATATCTTCTCTAATTAATTTCTCATTGCCAAACATTCGCAAGGCATTTGTAGGGAATAAACTAACTCTTCTACCTGTTACGGTGCTTTTGATAGATGACAAGACATAGATAGATTCAGGGTGGAACAAACAGGTAAAGTTCTATAGCTGAGTACACTCTATCTGGACTTCCTTTTATCTTGTGTAACTGTAGAGGATGATGTTTCCCCAAATACCATATTATTAATATAAATAATAATTAATTTAAATATGTTATCTTTTTTTAACTCTACTTTTTTAAAACTACATTTGTGTTGTGTGACAGGAACTGTGGGTATTATAAGTAAATAGAAAATAGGGATGACAAAATGAAAAGTAAAATCATAAAGTACATGAACATTCCTAAGGCTTTGAAACATGCCTGTGAGGAGACCAGCAGACACATATATTGGGTGCTCAAGAAATATTTAATGGATGAATGGAATTTTCCAAAACAGTTATTTGTATTTCTTCCCACCGTCAGCTTAGGAGATAACCTATTTGTTTTATACTTGCCAATGTTGTTCAATTCTTTTCCATTTTTTTTTTTTTTTTTTTTTTTCCTTTTTGTGGTATGCAGGCCTCTCACTGTTGTGGCCTCTCCCGTTGCGGAGCACAGGCTCCGGACGCGCAGGCCCAGCGGCCACGGCTCACGGGCCCAGCCGCTCCGCGGCATATGGGATCCTCCCAGATCGGGGCACGAACCCGTATCCCCTGCATCGGCAGGCGGACTCTCAACCACTGCGCCACCAGGGAGGCCCTCTTTTCCATTTTTTTAACAATTTAAGTGATATATTCTTACTACACACCTATGAGAATGGCTAAAATTAAAATATTAAAAATACCAAATGCTGGTGAGAATGTAGAGCAACAGGAACTGTCATCCCTTGCTGGTGAGAATGCAAAATTGTACAGCAACACTAGAAAACGGCTTGACAGTTTCATATAAAGGTAAACATATACTTATCATAAGGCTCTGCAAGCACACTCCTAGGTATTTGCCCAAGAGGGATGAAGATTCGTGTTCATATAAAAACTCTACACAAATGCTTAGAGTAGCTCTATTCATAATCACCCTAAACTAGAAACAGCCTAAATGTGGGCTTCAGTGGGCAAGTGAATAAACAGACTGCTGCATTCATGTGATGGAATTCTACTCAGCAGTATAAAGAACAAATTTTTGATGCACATAACAACTTGGATGATCTCAAAGGCACTATGCTGAGTGAAAGAAGCTAACCTCAAAAGACTACATAGAGCATGATTTTCTCAAGGAATCAGAACTACAGTTGACCCTTGAATAATATGGGAATTAGGAATGCCAACCCCCCACAAGTCAAAAATCAGAATATGACTTTAGAGTTAGCCTTCCTCATCCACGGTTTTGCATTGGCAGATTCAACCAACCTTGGATCGTGTAGTACTGTAGAATTTACCATTGAAAAAAAAGTCCTATATAAGTGGACCTGCGCAATTCAAACCCATGTTGTTCAAGGGTCATCCGTATAGTGATGGGGAGTAGGTCAGTGGTTGCTAGGGGTTTGAGGCCAGGAGAGTGTGTGACTATAAAGTGAGAGCAATGAGGAGTTTTTTTGGGTGTAATGAAACTGCTCTGTATCCTGACTGTGCTGATGGTTACATGAACCCATACATGTGCTATAATTTATAAAAGTGTACCTCAAAAATGAGCCAATTTTATGGTATCATAATTTTTTAACAAAATTTTTAATAATGTATTTATTTATTTTTGCTGTGTTGGGTCTTCGTTTCTGTGTGAGGGCTTTCTCTAGTTGTGGCAAGCGGGGGCTACTCTTCATCACGGTGCACGGGCCTCTCACTATCGCGGCCTCTCTTGTTGGGGAGCGCAGGCTCCAGACGCACAGGCTCAGTAGTTGTGGCTCACGGGCCTAGTTGCTCCGTGGCATGTGGGATCCTCCCAGACCAGGGCTCGAACCCGTGTCCCCTGCATTAACAGGCAGATTCTCAACCACTGCGCCACCAGGGAAGCCCCAGTATAATAAGTTTTAAAACGAAGTGAAAAAAATACACATTCTTATTGAAGACTATTAAACAATAGGAAGCGTAAAAGTAAAATGGAGTCTTCACTCCTCACCTCCCTAACTCATACCTGGATGTGTATCCTTTCAGAGCTATCTATGCTGTTCTGACAGGCTGAGAGTTGCTGGGAAAGACATCAACTCAGGAGCCACATGGCCTTGATTTGTCCCAGCCCCTCCACTTAATTGTAGCTTTGTGACTTTGGGCAAGTTACTTAACCTCTCTGTTTCTCATGTTTCTCTTTCTTATGTACAAAATGGTGCTTATAGCTTGTTATTTACATAACAAGCACTGTAAGCATTTGCCATTTTTACTATAGGAACATACGACATGCACACGTAAAATCGGTTTGTATTTGTACCGTTTTGACATCTTTTGTTCATTTGACATTACATAATTAATATCTTTCCATGTCAGTTCTGTGAATTCCAAAGGCTGCATAGTAGTAGTCTATTATATATATATGAATTAAAATATATTTAATATTACATATTATTTATAAATATATAGTTAATACATTCATATTAAATTTAATATTATATATCCTATTTATAATATAATATATTTAATAATGTTCTTATTGATGAAGGCACCCTTTTTAACTTAAACTGGTTTTTTATTTTTGAAAAATTTTCTCTACCAATCGGATCCCAATGTGCTCGCAATCTTCCAGGATTTGTTCACAGTTCATAGTTCACTGCTGGTACCCTTTTCTCCCTTCTCATCCTCTTCTTCCCCTTTCTCCTTCTTTTAAAAATCTTTTCCATAAGTTCCGTGGGCTTTTCGGGAGGCATTGGACGTGATGTGTGTCTTCAGTCCGTCATCTTGAATCAGAAGCTCTTACCCTCCTAACATCCTTTCTTAAACCCATCCTATGAGTCAGGGGAAGTATTGAGGCAGAAGATTGCAGTGCTTAGGGAAGAAAACTGAACTTAAGCTGGGAAATTTGAGTGTGAATTCTGCTTAGCCATCCATTAGCTGGCTGAAGGTGGGCATTCACTTCACATTCTCTGGTTCTCAGTTTCAACTGTAAAATGATATGCTTAGACTAGATGAACTCTAAAATTCTGTTACCTCCACTTACAAAATGGTGACACTAAGGCTCACAGAAATGATTTGCCAGTGGTCATCCAGGAAGTGAGATGTAGACTTGAGTCTTGAACACGTGTCTTCGGATTTCAAATCACAGGTGCACCAAGCCAACCTGAGCAATGCCACCTCAAGAACTGAGAGTGAAGGGGACACATCTCTCTGAGAGCCATTTCCTACCATGTGTGGACGTGGGCACGTGTGCCCCCACACAGAGGCTGTCCCAGGAGGTCGCCTCGTGGCTCTTATACGCCTGCCCTCCAGTGGACAGAGCTGTGTTCTAGAACGTTGCCTGCTCCTCCTCTCGTGGGGCGGGGGCGGGGGTGTAGCTCGGCTTTGGCCCAGCACTGAGAAGCAGCCCTGTACGGATGGTGGTGCGGCTGCGTGCACAGTGGTCGGGCCTCCCAGCACTGGAGAGCATGGCTGAGCTGGTTCCGAACTCGCTCTGACAACATTCCTCTCCTGGCAGCCATGTAATCTCTCCTCCAGCCTTGTGCAAGCAAATGGCTTTGCAGCAGCTCCCCTCAGTCCTGGTGTAAGCAAGGTACAAGCATCAGGGCTGTGCATTTGTATACATTTTCCTTATTTGGATCTTTCCACAAGGCCTTCTCTAGATGTCAATTTCCTCCTTCCTTTCCGTGGATTTCCCTTTGGGTTGTATGAACACGGTTTTTCTTTTTAGTCAATATTAGGATGATTTTTTAAAATTTGCAACAAAACGCCTAACTCCTCTAAACACACAAACAAACAAGCCAACAGAAAATCAAACCAGCAAACAGACGCATCCTACAAATCCATTAAAAGTGCTTCTTCAACACAATCTCATCAGCCTCTAGTTAGGGGATGGTGTACTTGTTTCTTACACGGTTTAAGAATTGAGTGTTCGTCTATTGCCACACACCTTTAGCTTCTTTGGAACATGAGCTTCTGGAGTTCTGATCTGTCACTTCATTCTTTCTGGCCTCCTTCTTCCTTCTCCATTACCTGGTTCTGTCCATTCCCTGAGTCTCATGCAATTATATCATCTGGCCAACCTTTTGGTTACTCCAGACCAGCTGTTCTCAACTCTGGCTGCACGTTAGAACCACTTGGGGATTGAGTTTGTCTTTGTTGGATTCTAGGTGTGCATATATTTAAACATACCTTAAGTGACCTGTACATAGATGGGGTAGGAAATGGATAACATTTGTTAAATGGGATCAACTCCTTCCTTTTTCTACCTACCTAATCTAGCTTCTTCCTCTTTTGGTGATTCTCAGAGAGAAAATAGGAGGTTCCCTTGGGCAGTTGTTGTCTTTCAAGCCTTTGATCTGACAATGCATTCATAACTCTCTGGGAGTGTGGTACCCACCCTACAGGCTTATAGTCACTCTTAGAGGTCACAGGATGAACACGAGGTACAGCATGATTTTTCGCTTGCTTTATAATTTTCTCTATATCACTCTTTCATTCATAGTTTAGAAACAGTAGATGAATTATGTAGGATTTTTAGACTCCTCAATAAAAGGAGAAGGGGAAAGGGAGCTCTAGGTTGAAGAAATTTGCATAGAAAGAAAGTATGCCCCAGTCACTGCACATTTCAAGATATGTGATATCAGTATTTGAAATGTTTTTGAGTCTGGTTCTTTTTAAAATACTTAGGGGCATCCTGGCTGTAAAGACACAAGGCATTTTGCACAGGTTGTATGTTTAAGCTCATGGGAAGAGAGTCATAAAGCACATCTTCCATATCCACCTTCTGTTAGATATTGAGAAAACTCTTTTCTCTTCGTCTAAGCACCTGTGTTGAATTTGGTAGCTGTGGTGTTTGGACTG
The DNA here is from genome assembly GCF_025265405.1 of Mesoplodon densirostris. Lineage (NCBI taxonomy): Eukaryota > Metazoa > Chordata > Mammalia > Artiodactyla > Ziphiidae > Mesoplodon > Mesoplodon densirostris. The sequence continues at coordinate 109,591,119 of NC_082666.1, forward strand.
ATTCAGCAGTAATTAATCTCCAGGCTAATTATGAGCTCTGTTGTCATTTTGCTAGATGTAATTAAACTGCATAGCTGGAGAAAGTTGGGGAACTCTGGCTTCCAAGAAAACTCTTCCCTGTAACTTGGCAAGGAGCTCAAGAGTGTCAACATAATCAGCCAATTAAATATAAGCTGGAAGCCCGATGTCCTTCAGGATGAGTTTCCATGAAGAAGACAAGTGTATGTTCACAAGCGGCACCTGCTGTTTTACTGCTGCCTTTTTGGAAAGAGCTTGGAGTATTCTAGAGGTTTTCTCTCATTAATCCTCTTGATAGCTTTATTAAACAGGAAGCAGAGCAAACATTTTAGTCCCTTTCAAACAGATGAGATGATTAACATCGTGAAGGTCAACTGTCTTGTCAAAGAGCATAGTGACCACGGGTCAGAAGACATTTCAGTGATGTATTTCCTTTAAAAATGTGATGATTGTCTACATAGATTTCTATAGCAACCATCAAATACATGATTATACTAGCATAAAGATATGAATTGGTGAATAAATTCTTTAAGTCTTTTGGGGCCAAGGTTCTGTTCCATTTTTTAGTCTAGGGTAAGGAGATACCCTAACAAACGTGGGTGTTGCTGAATCACACTGGCCTTGGCCTTGCTCAGAAGGGCCACTTTGAAGAGATGAGGAAGAAGGTGCATCTGGTCCGTATTTCCATAAAAATCAGCCCTGGTAACCTGTTTGGCAAATAAGTTGCAGACTTCCAATGCCTGACATAGGTAGAAAGACATATCGTACTTTGTTATTTTAAACAGGTTTTAATGCTTTACTCTATCTCTGAGCAGACTCTTTGCCTTGGTGTGCACAGAATACATGGTCAAGGAGAAAGCATTTAAAGCATGGGACAGCTACTCTCGTTGCTGTGTTTCCAAAAGCATGTGTGGGTGTGTACATGGGCTCCACCAGTGATACTCAAGAACTCAGGATGATTTGGGGAGGTACATTGACTCATATAGGTAGAGTTTTGTATTGTTGGATATTTTTCATAGTTTTATTTATGGCAAGGGATTTCCATTTAAAAGAGTAAGGAATAAAAATGTCCTGTTGAAAATAAATTTATCTAAGTAAAACTGTGACCCATATAATTGTTAAATAAATAATGATATGGGTAATGTGTGGGTAGAGGCACAATTATGAAGGTGGCACTCGAATGACTAAGGTTTAGGTCACAGGGGCCTCTATCCGTTCTCTCCTACTCCTGGTAAGAGATTTACCTTCTTGATTCCTTTGCCTCTACAGTAATTCCATTTTGTTAAAGGTGGGTCAGATAAGAAAACTAATGTGTTGTACCATTAAGTCACAAATATGTATTCCGTTGTTATTGCAATAATGAAAAAATAAGGAAAACCACACTTAAACTCTGCCTTGAGTCTCCGAATTAATTTTAGTGCCCAGTCATTTGACTAACAAAAGTTTGGGTCTTACAAACATAGGACTTAGTGCCTATAATAACCACAGATTATGATTATTCCCTGAGAGTGTTTCTTCTTTCCCTGCTATGCTGAAAACAAACAGCCATAGTAAAAACTCGGTTTCTTCCTAACCATGGACAAACTAAATGGCAAGAGATCCAGGCTTTGCATATTGACTTTGGCTTTGGAAAAACAAGGGAAACTCTAAAGGACAATATGCCAGTCCACATTTCCTGACACACACAACACGGATAATCTCACCTTGTGCTAAGTGAGAGAAGCCAAACTCAAAATGTTACATACTTGTTGATTACATTTATATGACTTTCTGGACAAAGTCAAACTATGGGGACAGAAAACTTATTAGTGATTGTCAGGGGGCTACAGGTTGACTTCCAAGGGGCAGGGAAAAATTTTCAGGATGCTGGACCTATTCTCTATCTTCATTATGGTGGAGGTTGTAAGACTATATCCATTTGTCAAAACTCTTAGAACTGTATGCTAGAAAGGGTGAATTTTACTGGCTGTAAATTATACCTCAATAAACCTGACCGAAGAACAAATAAATGTTCTTAGTGTTCCATAAGAAGAATTACAAGTAAAATATGAAATAATAGTCAAACCAAAACGAAAAGCCACAAATACCTGCAAATCATTTCTTGAGGGTGGAGAAAATCAGTCTCAAATTTCAAATTGATTTACCTTGATAGACAGCCTCTTAATCTGTATGTCTAGAGTGAAAATATCAAGTGTATCCTTTTATACAAACTGTTTCCATTCAATCTTTTTTTTTGTTCACGACTAGATTCATTTCAGCCCTACTGCTCCTCATAGTTTGAACAATTTATCATGGCAAAGCGTGCTTTCTCTGGTCGGGTATTATATTAGTACATCGCTGTCAATGATTGTCCTGTAGCAGTTTTTTTCATATAAAACACACTCTACCTTTGGTACAATTAGGGAATGCCTAAGAGTGGAAATGATGGAGAAATTAGGAACATATAAACTTTTGGAGATAACGTACTCCGAATTAGTTCGGAATGGCCAACTTTTAAAATAGTGTGATCAGGTACAGATAAGGTTTGTAGCCCCTCTTACCTTGCATGTTCCCCTGTCCCCATGCTCATGAGATTGTATGGAAAATTTTGGCTCCCCTGGGTGTCTTCAGTCTGTGAGTTCCTTAGGAGCAAGAGACATATTCATTTTTGTATCCTATTTCCTAGCACAGTGCTTGTAGGAACTAAAAATTGCTTCTGAATGAATAAGTGAAAACTTATGGCTTTCTAATTATCTTAAATGAATCATTTCCATGTAAAAACGGACTTTTGCAAGGAGTTGGGCAAGTGACATGAATTCTGACATGCCAAGATGGACACATGAGGCCATATGTCTGTGATACTGTAGGTGTAGCTTTTCTTGGAGGCATGTGGCTGGACTTGAAGTCTTCTTGAAACTTGTTCTAGTTGCTGGTTGGTTAAAGTAAGAACTACTCAAAGCTTTTAATGCATTAATTAAAATTTGTTTAAAGTAGTATAATAATGAAAATTCAGTCATTTAGGAAAAAAAATGATGCATTTTTAAAGGTTCCTCTGCCTTGCATATATAATGAATTATCAAAGGTTACACATATTTTATAGACACTGTTTTCTTTTTCTTTTTTTTTTTTTTTTGCAGTATGCGGGCCTCTCACTGTTGTGGCCTCTCCCGTTGTGGAGCACAGGCTCCGGACGCGCAAGCTCAGCGGCCATGGCTTACGGGCCCAGCCACTCCACAGCATGTGGGATCTTCCCGGACCGGGACACGAACCCATGTCCCCTGCACCGGCAGGCGGACTCCCAACCACTGTGCCACCAGGGAAGCCCTAGACACTGTTTTTATAGGACTAATTGACTTTCTTTTGAAGCACTGGTATATTGTTGCCAATTCAGATCATTCCACAGTTCAAATAAGAGGTCCCTTTTCCTCATGGCTTTTTAGGGAAGTCTTTTAAAGTAATACATGAAAATCTGATTAATATATAGTCTAGTTTTCATAATTGTATCTGTTGTGATTCAAGGACTGATTTAAGATTTCTATTTCATTTTATTTTTCTTGTTTTGTGGCAATCACAGACAGTTAGCCATGTTCACCTTCTGATACCTATGACACAATTTTCATATCACAGAAGGCAGAACTCACCTTACCAAGCCCTCAGGATTGTTTACTGATTATAGACTCAGTTAATTCTTCTCAAACAGTGCAAACAGTCAAGGTCAGCTCCTTTTTGTTGATTTGTTTCCAAGAGGCCTCGTAGGATACTGCCCACCTCTGTAGCTCCATTTCACAATTTATCTTGGCTGTGTTTCCCTTCACACATTGTATTTATCATCATATCACTTATCCCAGACTTACTAATCAATACATCAATTAACAAATATTTGCTGAGTTCTTTTTGTGGTGGCACATGATATTTATCTTGCCCAGGAGGCATTACCTTTCCTATGGTAACTAAATTTAGGTTTCCCTTTGGGGTGTCTCTCCCTACATCTCTCAGTCATGTGCTTTGGAAGCAGCAGAGCTCCAGCAGTGGGCACATGACTCAGACTGGCCAATCAGTGTAGTCCATTTCTCTGGCCCCAGTGAATTGTGTGGTGATGGGCACACGACATAAAACAGTCCATTAGGAATGAATTCCATGACTTTGGACTAAAACTGTTGGGAAGAGAAGCTGTCTTTTTCCCAGGGTTACTAACCAGGTGCAGTATTTCTGGGGCTATCTTTAATCCCACTATTAGAGGATCTTTGAAGAATGAAGCCAATTATAGAGAAAACCAGACCAAAGGAATGGAGAAAGAAATTCTTATGTCCCTTTAAAAAGCCTGATCCGGGCTTCCCTGGTGGCACAGTGGTTGAGAGTCTGCCTGCCGATGCAGGGGACATGGGTTCGTGCCCCGGTCTGGGAGGATTCCACATGCCGCGGAGCGGCTGGGCCCGTGAGCCATGGCCGCTGAGCCTGTGCGTCCGGAGCCTGTGCTCCGCAACGGGAGAGGCCACAACAGTGAGAGGCCCGCGTACCAAAAAAACAAAAAACAAAAAAGCCTGATCCAACTGTGTCTGAAGCTGATATCAGGCTACACGTGTACCTTAGAACATACACAATTTCTGTCCTTCACTAAAAAGGACTACTGATTAAAATACTCACATGTGCAAAGATTCTGAAAAATACAAATTTCTGGTTTCCAAGGGTTTACAATAGATCAGAAAGAATAAAATATAATCATATCAAGTTAGCATTACTCTTCAAAAGTATGCTATTTTTTCTCTCTATCCCTGAAATTATTCAGGATTGTTTGCATATATTCCTTTCTTCAAAGATAGATTGCAGAGAAGAGAGCCTGGTCTTCTATTCACCTCCTTTTTCTTAATATCTAGCAAAGTGCTTGTACATGGAAAATAGTCAATAAATTTTTACTGAATTTATCTGAAAAGACAACTAATGGTACTCAGGGATTTATGGTAAATGCCAAATGAGTAGTTTAGATCATGACATCCTATTTTATGTTAAATCACATTTTTTGTCCTCTGGGCCAGGTCTTCATTCAGATTGCTACCACTAGATAATTTGTGTTTTGTTTTGCTTTCTTGAGCAAAGCCATGGCTCAATACTAGACAGAGGCAGCTTTGTGGGGATAGAAGAAGGGGAATTGAGAAAGCCTCCAGGGATTTATGTTTTACAAGGAATATGCTCCATTATCAAAATAATGTTAAATTATCTTGTTTACTTAACTTTAAATTGATAAACCATAAAATTTTAATGAGGAAAAGAGAGAGGAAGATTCACTCCCAATAATCAAAAGTATATGCAATAATAATATCTTGATCATAATCATTGTTTTTGACCTTTCCTAGCTCAAATAACTCAGCCACTTTTACATAGTTGCAGTGTAGAACCATTTTGTCACTAGTTAATTAGAACCAAATGCCCTGACAAGGTCTGATTCTTTCTTTATTCTCAGAGCTGTGAATCTTTTTTCTTCCTGGACCAAACTAAAGTGAACTTCGTTCCTGTCTGATATTTATCCAGCTTCAAAAGTGGAAGCACCTGAAGCTACTTTGTTCAAGGTAAGTGAACTAGATATCTGCAGTTAATATTTGTTTCTTTTAAATTTTAATCGATACAGGCATGTGTGGTCTTATATGAGGATGCATATAAAACAATGCTCAAAACAATGCTTTTATTACAGTAGCTAAGATTCACAGAAGGAACTGAAAATGCATGAGTGATATTCAACACCTCTATCTTTTTCTCTTGGGTTATGTCATTCTATAGGATGAAATAATGATGGTTAAAGTTTAATTCGTTTCTATGTCTTTTTTAACAACTTTATTGGAGTATAATTGCTTCACAGTGGTGTGCTAGTTTCTGCTCTATAACAAACTGAATCAGCTATACATACACATATATCCCCATATCTCCTCCCTCTTGCGTCTCCCTCCCACCCTCCCTTCCCCACCCCTCTAGGTGGTCACAAAGCACTGAGCTGATCTCTCTGTGCTATGCGGCTGCTTCCCACTAGCTATCTATTTGACATTTGATAGTGTATATATGTCCATGCCACACTCTCACTTCACCCAGCTCACCCTTCTCCCTCCCTGTGTCCTCAAGTCCATTCTCTACATCTGTGTCTTTATTCCTGTCCTGCTCCTAGGTTCTTCAGAACCTTTTTTTTTTTTTTTAGATTCCATATATATGTGTTAGCATATGGTATTTGTTTTTCTCTTTCTGACTTACTTCACTCTGTATGACAGACTCTAGGTCCATCCACCTCACTACAAATAACTCAATTTCAGTTCTTTTTATGGCTGAGTAATATTCCATTGTATATATGTGCCACATCTTCTTTATCCACTCATCTGTCGATGGACACTTAGGTCACTTCCATGTCCTGGCTATTGTAAATAGAGCTGCAATGAACATTGTGGTACATGACTCTTTTTGAATTATGGTTTTCTCAGGGTATATGCCCAGTAGTGGGATTGCTGGGCCATATGGTAGTTCTATTTTTAGTTTTTTAAGGAATCTCCATACTGTTCTCCATAGTGGCTGTATCAATTTACATTCCCACCAACAGTGCAAGAAGATTCCCTTTTCTCCACACCCTCTCCAGCATTTCTTGTTTCTAGATTTTTTGACGATGGCCCCTCTGACTGGTGTGAGGTGATCCATCATTGTAGTTTTGATTTGCATTTCTCTAATGATTAGTCATGTTGAGCATCCTTTCATGTGTTTGTTGGCAATCTGTATATCTTCTTTGGAGAAATGTCTATTTAGGTCTTCTCATTTTTGGATGGGGTTGTTTTTTTTTGATATTGAGCTGCATGAGCTGCTTGTAAACTTTGGAGATTAATCCTTTGTCAGTTGCTTCAAATATTTGCAAATATTTTGCAAATATTTTCTCCCATTCTGAGGGTTGTCTTTTCATCTTGTTTATGGTTTCCTTTGCTGTGCAAAAGCTTTTAAGTTTCATTAGGTCTCATTTGTTTATTTTTGTTTTTATTTCCATTTGTCTAGGAGGTGGGTCAGAAAGGTTCTTGCTGTGATTTATGTCATAGAGTGTTCTGCCTAGGTTTTCCTCCCTTTCTATGGTTTTATTAGATAACTAACATCATAGGTTTTTCATGAGACGGACCCCTGAAATAAGTTTGAATTTCAGCACCGCCATTTGTCAGAGCTGTTAATTGTAGACAAGTCACTTACCTTTTCCAGCCTGTTTTCTCATCTGTTCCTCATGGAGTTGCTGTGAGGACCAAGTATTCTAATGTATGTGAGGTCAAAGGACAATGGTAGTAGTAGCAAGAGTTACAGATTAGCTGGAGTAGTAATTCTGTACAAGCTTTCCCTATATCCTCCTTAGGAAACTTGATGTAAAGGCAATTCCATTTTTCCCCAATGTTGAATGGGCCATATGGCTGGCTAGGCCCCCTCTTTCTTCACATTCCGCCTGTGTCCCTCAGGGATGTGTATGCGGTTGAACTGGTATCCTTCCAGGATGGAGGGAAACTGTTCTTCAGTTCAGAGTACACCTCTAGGAAACATGAGAATGACAAATAATAAAAAAGAACCAGCCCCAAATGCTGTCAAATTGTGAGTACAAAACTAATGTTGGTTTTCATGTCGCTGAATCTTTTGTTAAAGGAATTAAATTCTAACAAAACTAGCTTTGGTCAAAGAAGTTGACCCAATTTCATACAAGAAATAAGGATGTTACTGGGAATTGAACAGTTTATTGCTAGAATAATAAAGACGACAAGAGGAAGAATTATGGTCTCTTTTGTTCTCTCTTGAATCCCAGCTAGTAAAGTTGTGCCTGGACTATAAGAGGTGCTCAGTATATACTTATTGAATAAATGAGTGAATGCTGCTAAAAAAAAAATAACAAGTGGACTTGGGCTGATTTTTAAGCATGATAAGTGTGCCATGTAAAATAAACTAGATAGAAGCAACATAGTTAAGCCAGGAAGCTGAAATTCCTCTTCTCTGAAGATCTCTAAGAGTAGGTTCAACTCCCATTTCTCCAAGATCCTGTCAGTTTACCTTTTGAAAAGAGGATAGGCCAGATATATTCTGAGGTTGAAAGGCTCTAGAACTCTCATGGAAAGTTCCATATATGTGTGAAAGGTCTTTCGTCATCTTGGAACTTGGAGAGCTTTGCCAGGCACCACAAATATTTATCCACAGTTAGTCTTTTACCCCCAATCATGCCTTAAGACAGATTTTCCTGCTACAGATCCATTTTGCTTCTGACACTATTTTGTTGCAAGCCACCAGTTACCTGTGTGTGCAGGTGCTAATGACCCCAGTGATATTTATTCATACTTCACTTTTCCTTCACAGAAAGCAGGAAACAGTTCCTCATTAGTATCTGGGCCATATGTAAATAGCTGAATGACATTGTTGCTTTCTGTCCGCAAAGGAGAGAAATTTTGCTCAGGGTTTCACAGATAATACTGATTTTTTTTGTGTCCCAGATCATGTTCAGGATATCATCATACATTGTGGTTCTACTTTCCTTTTGAAAATAATGTAGTAGATCAAAGTACTTATTTCTTTTATGTGAATAATGCTTTATTCATTTAAACTCCTAATATGAAACAAGAATATTTATTAAAAGATTTCATGGAAATTTGGGGTAGAAAACAGTGCTCGTTTTATAAGCAATTGGAAATCAAATGGTAATTATTTTGAGAAAGAACTTTCTTATTACCATGGTGGGCTACTGACAATTGTTTAGGATAAGGTAACTAATTTAATAATTAAGTGACTATATTTGTTGCCCAAATCTCTGAAAATGGACAGGTTTCATGTTAAATGGTCTAATGTATATGAAGCCAAAGCACAATTTTTGTTGTTTTTCTGGTTTGATTACTTAATAGATACAGTACCAGAAATAAACCACAGCCTAGAAGGCCCCATCATAGCTAGAATACATCTCAGGAAGACATAATTGGAAGATAAGTTTGAACCAATGAAACCCACAGAGCAGAAAGATACCATTACAGATTTAAAGATCATATATCTTATACACTTTAAGATAAAGTTGATGAATCTGAAGGACCCAGATCAGTAAAACCAACTTAGTCACATTGCATATGTAAAGAAAAGACAATGGGTCTAGTGAAACTAAGATGACTAACATAGCAAAAGACTTCAGTGCTCTCTAGTTTGCTTTGAAGGTCTAATTTATGAAGATGCTTTAAGGTCATATGTAGTACAAATGACAGTATTTCTAGAGATATATTTGTGCTCTGTAGGATTCATGAGTAATAATGCCTGGAGCACTCCAACAAAGGTAGTTGCATGAATTAATGGAGCAATCTGGGCATCAGTCCAATAAAAATGTTGGCTGAATGCTTCCTTGGGGGGAAAAGATGCTGAGAACAGGATAGTTATAAGCAATTGATGCTGGTTAAATAGAACATCTTCCTTACTCTTTTCAGCTTGCTTCTGAACTAAGTCAGCTGTGTGTCTTTGAGAGAGGAAGAAGAAGACTTTAAGGGGCAAGTTTACTTTAATGCAAAGAGTCAATTTTCAAGTAACGTACTTCTTTTTGGGTAGACTGACCTGAGTATGAAAACCCAGGCTTACTAGCAAGCCCTTAGTTATAAAGTCTCTGCATTTAATGCTGATATCTCAGATTTATGCTGCACACTTCCTATAAGATCAAAGTACAATATGTAATTCTCAATTTCAATGCAACTACATATTTGAATAAATTTATTTTGTGTTGGGAACAGTGGGAAGAAATGGAGTCAGTTAACCAGGTCTAATAGGAAGAGTTCCCTTCTCTCTTGGCTTGAGGTCTTCCATGGGGACATAAGGAAATAAAAACTCTAGGCTCATAAGAACTTCTGTGTCCCACTTGCCAATCAAAAATAGAAGGCAACTGGTTGTCTTTAAGTGATTGGTAGTGGGCATGGAAGAAAAGAGCATGCTGTGGAATAGCTGGGCTGGGTGGAGTGTCACATGCTTTTTAGAATTGGTCTGAAGGTCACTCTCTCCATTTATAGCCATGGAACGGATGGAGACCAAATTCAGTGTCAGAATGTTTGAAATCCATCCTTATTCTATAACTTTCTAGCCATGTTACTCAGGGCAGGTGGCTTAACTTCTCTGAGGAGAAGTTTAACTTTTTAAATGTACACAATTGGAAAAATAAAACTCTCCTCTGTGTCTTACAATCATTTCCTGAGACGCTATTGAAATAATGTATGCAGATGTGTTTTGCTGGTTGAGGAGAACTATGCCATTGTGAAGTGTGGACATTATTATTCTCTCTAATGGAAAGCTCCCTGAGGGTTTATACCGTTCATAAACCTCTTGCAGCTGCCTACTTTATTTCCCAAACCCTCCTCCTTTGGCTCTTCTTGTTGTTCTAATTACATCCAGGAGGACAACTCCATTAGGAATTAATGAGCTTTAGTACCTTCATTTGCCATCTGCTCCCCTCCCCCTTTTAACAAATGAAGGTGTGTCTCAGCCTCAAGACCTTATGTTGACTGTAGCCAGGCAGATGTAGCCAGAGTGATTCAGATGAGAAAGATTCTTTATTCCATGGTACCAAGGTCACATTTGGATTTGGTGCTGCTTTTGGAAGCCAGATGGCGACTGGAAGGTGAGAAGAGCCTCTGTTTAGAGCCCTGCTATGGAACACACTGGCCCCACTGGCATTCATTTATTCAAGCAGGCATTTATTCATTCAATTAACATTTACTGTGTCTGTTGTATGCCAGACACTGTGCTAGATGGCAAGGATATAAAGTTGAATGAGACGGACTCTTTTCCCTGAATTGCTCACAGCCTACTGGAGGAGATAAATACATGTATCCAGGTAACTATAGTGCAATATTTGATGTGCTCTAATAGTCCTATAGCACTGAGTCTAGGTTCAGATATAGGGAAAGTTAGAAGAGCTGAATTGCTCTCACAATTGGGGCTTTTCAGAGAAAGGACTGTCTTCTCAGTTGCCTCCATGTCTATTAGCAAAAGGAACTGGTTTGTGGACCAGTAAGTATCTAGTTGATACCCCCCAATTGCACATCTCTCTTTTCCTTTATTCCTATGTCTGCTGTGTCCAGTTTGGGAATCACCTAGGACATAACTGCAATACTGGAAAGATTTGCAAATGTAGAGAATAATAATCTCCCCATCTCTATTCATAATAACTGTGTACCATCTATTGTTTAATGAAGAGGGTGCTAATTAGGGTCCTAATAGATAACAGATGGCACACAAAACTGTTACAAGGGTGTGAGTACAGCCCCATAGGAGGGATTGTGCAGGAATCTGGGGCTAGGAGCAGCTGAACTGAGACAATCTCTATGTCCAAAGGGAAGAAGAGAGGGATCAGTTTCAGGACCCCAGCAGAAAAAGGACCCCTGGAGAATTGGTCTTCTTGAGAGGTACGGTAACCTTCAGTAAAAGGTCATAGTTAGCCCACTTGGAGGCTATCTAGCAGGGAGAAAGCCAGGGAAACAAATCCCCTGCCTTCACTTTCCTCCTCCCTCCCTCACATCTCTCTGATGCTCTCCATGGCCCAGACCCAGCTAGAAGTCTCAGGGGCTGGGATCCTGTCAACCTCACCCTTCCAGTTCACCAGAGAAGGGTGGAGAGGGGACCTGGGAGGGCAAACAGAAGATAACCACCCAGGAGAGATCAGGATCCTCACCTGTAACATGACTGTGTAAGAATGTAGACTTGCCTGCCCCCAAAAGTTATGTTAGTTATGTATATATGCGTATATATATGTGTGTGTGTGTATATATATATAACATAACTTTTTATGCACATTTTATTATGCCTATATATATATATATATACACATATATATGCACATATATACATGTGTGTTTTCTTAAAATAATAGCACACAAGTTCTGTACAGTAAGTCCCCTACATACAAACCTTCAAGTTGTGAACTTTCGAAGATGCAAACATGCATTCGCATGTCCAATCACGTAAGTTCAAGTGTCTGGGGTAAATTGTCACGTGCATGCTTCTTCTACGAGTGGTTGTGATTTTGTGTAGTTTACAGAACTGTATAGAGGACAGTAATACAGTATCTTATTTCAAGCCCAGGATGTCCAGAAGCAAGCGTAAAAGCATAGGTAAAGTAGCTGGTACTACTGTACTTTTCAGAGTACTGTACTGTAAGATTAAAAATGTTTTCTTTATTTTTTCTGTTTGTTTTGTATGTATTATTTGTGTGAAAAGTATTATAAACCTATTTCAGTTCCGTACTATATAGCCGAGTTGTTAGTTGGGTACCTAGGCTAACTTTGTTGGATTTGCAAACAATTTGGACTTAAGGAACGCGTTCTCGGAATGGAATTCATTTGTATGTAGGGGACTTATTGTTTAACTTTCTAACTTGAGATGCTTTACCAAACACTCTTTTTCTTTCCTTTTTTAAAATACTTTCTTAGTTATGGAAAATGTCAAACACACGCATACATAATAAATCCCTAGATGCCCATTATTTTGCTTTAGTACTTATCAATTCATGACCAATCTTGTTTCATCATGCTCGCATCCAATCTTCATAATCCTATGATTCTGAAATACATCCCATGTTTGGCTTTTGTTAGGCCAAAGGCATGTTAAAGCTATTTTTTAAGATGAATCCCCTTTCTCAATCACAAATTAAGCATATATTTTTAAGAGCTGAATCATAGGCAGTAATTAATATATTTTAAAAGGTCAGTCAGCCTCTCTTAACCCTAGATTGTTTTAAAATGATAAATGATTGCAAAACACAATGAATAACATGATTTATATAACTGTTTACTGTGTTATAGTTTAAAAATACTGGCTTATACCTTTTCTTTTACCTCTTTTTCTTTTCATTGTTTGGTAGTTAACTAAATTCCTAAATGATGATTTCTTCCGTTTTATTTATCCCCCACCCCTATATTGGGAACCTATCATGGGGTATCATTCAGTATATAGAACATTGTTCCCCTCTGATTTGTAATGTCCCATCTTCCATATATCAGATTTCAATACATGCATGGGCCTGTGTTGGGCAGCTCTTTTTATTCTGTTGGTTTATTATTTTTTAAATCATTGTGCCAACATCATACTTTATAATATACTATAAAGTATCACTTTATAATAATTCTTCATATCTGGCGTTTGGAGTCTTTAGACGTATCCTAGCCTTTCTTGGCCTGCTCTTCCATATAAATAGGTTCAACTTGTCAAACTCCATGGGGAAAAAATCCTATTGGTATATGGCAGTTGATTTCTAAAATGATCTGAACTACAAAACATATTTGTTGAGAACTTTGAAAGTTTTCTAGAAGTTTATGAACTGAAGGCTTCATGAGGCTTAAGACAAGCAGGAATAAAATATGATTTTCTCTTTGTGCATGTGAAAGCTTGATTAAAAGAAAAAGAATATATTTTTGTAATATTTGTGTGTCAAGCATAGGATCCACATCTTTTTGTTTAATGTAGTTTTCTACTCACTTTAAGATCTTTCTTTGCAATATGGGCTCTCAGTGACTAAAAAGGCAAGGTTGAGAAGAAATGAGAAATGATTGACAGAAGATCTCAAGAGCTCAATGGTCTCAAAAAATATGCACCATGGACCCAAGGGGCAATGCATAGAAGGACTATATTAATTGGCTGGTGATTTGAAGATATTAATGATGAAGACCATGGCTGCAATACAGCTGAGTCACCAGTCATTTAAAAATGTAGGATCTGAATGCTTAGGAATTGTATTAGTTCTCTGTTTGCTGAGTAACAAATGAGTGGCTTAAAACAACCCAGGTTTTATGGGTCAGGAGTCCAGGCACTGGGTCCTCTGCTTGGGGTCTCACCAGGCTCTGATAAACGTGTTGGGTGGACCACATTTTCATGTGGACATCAGCCTGGGGGGGAATGCACTTCCATGCTCATTCAGGTCGTTGGCAGAATTCATATCCTGGTTGCTCCAAGACTGAGGTCCCCAGCTTTTTGCTGATTGTCACTGGAGGCCACCCCAGATCCTAGAGGCAATGCAGTTCCTCCCTGTGGGCTTCTTCAGTGTGGCTGCTTGCTTCAGCCAGCAAGGAGGGTCTCTGGCCTGTAGAAGGCCCGGTGCCTCTTTTATGAGCTTTCACCTGATTAAGGCCACACAGGATAATCTCCTTTTTGATTTACCCTTTTGACTTGGGACCTTTATAACATCTGCCAAACCCCTTCACCTTTGCCATACTCAATTGTTTAGAAAAAAGTCACAGGTCCTGTCTATGCTCAGAGGGAGGTGGTGATCATACAAGGTGTCAACACCAGGCGAACAGAGTCATAGGGCCACGCTAGAGGCTCTTTGCATAGGGCTATAATAAAATGGCAGAAAAATTGTCATCTGTGGTCACAGTTCTGGCCACCTGGTTCTTTAAAAGGAAAGGGCGTTTCTGGGATGAGACCTGCAGAGGCAGAGGTGTTAGGGTGATGTGGGTGCAGCCCGTTTTGCCTTGTGTTTGTGAGAAGCAGAAGGAACACACATTGGCCTCCCCGAGCTTTCAGGGTATCTGTGCTGTAGGGCTTGGGAGCTTGCTGTGGGCTGTCTCCCCTTCAGAGCAGTAGATGTGGGGACGCAGACACGTGGCTCTGACGGGCAGGCAACACGGATCTCCTTGCAGTCAGCAGCCCAGGAAAGAGTTAAGCCTTGGCTTTTGTTCCTGAGCTAGGAGATTTTGATTAGATGCTTAATTGCTATTGGAACCTCGTGTGTAGGGTACACGCTTAGCGACCTGAGACAGTCAGAGACCGAATTTAGTACCTACTCTTAGGCCTGCTCCCAAGGACGAGAAGAAAAGGAGTTGTGAGGTACATTGTTGGCACAAACGCTGGGTGAACAATCACCTTCCTGGCCCAGCAGCAGTTTCCTGGTGCAGGTGATTCTGTGGCATTTGTGCTGTACAGCTCCCTTCACCTTTCTGGCCCCAGCCTGCAGAAAAATTCTGGCACAGCAGGGAATTAGTGCCTAATGGCAAGAGAAAAGGAAATTAGCATTTCCTAACAGCTAACCAAACACAAAAGCGTCCCCCAGCCTTGCACGGAACACCTCTGACCATCATCCATCCCTCTATGGCCAAGCCCTGCACCTTACAATTTGTGCTTAATTATACAGGAAAAGAGAAATCTGCTTCTCTGGGAGAGCCTCTGAGAACCTGTTGGGGAAAGCTTTCAATTTTAATTACAGAAGAAATACTGGCTGAGGCAATGGTGAAAAGGAATTACCTTTCCTTTTCTTCTGATTTTGCAAAACAGCTGGCAGCAGACACTGGCACATAGAAGGTGTGTAGGAAATGTGGGTCCAATAAATGAATAAATATGTGAATGAAAAAACAACTGTGAAACACTTACACAAGAATATTCTTCTTTCAAAAGAATAATGAAAAATAATTTCATTCAATAAGAGTCATTCTTAGTTACTGATACATGACTCAGTAGTTCCCATTCAATTTAAAATGTTCCATTTTTTTCTGATACTTCACAAGTCATTAATTAAATGTTGCTCACTTTTAAGGCCAATCTGTGAGACATTATTTATCCTGTCTACTCTAAAGTTCCAGCATCAACTCAGGCGGGGCTTCACCATGTACTGATCATGGGACCTTGGCCTCTCATTGCCTCAGTTTTCTCATTTGTAACATGGGTATAATAATAGGCTTATTTCATAGGCCTATGAGGAGGAAAACCTCATATATATTTGTGTGTGTCTATATATATGTATTTAAACAGTGTCTTAGAATAGTGTCTGGCACATGATAAGCATTACAGAGTATTGACTGCTGCTACTAGTACTGTTATTATGAGAACTAACTGTTGAGAATAATCCTTCATATACTGGTTTATTCCACTCAAGATAAAGGAAACTAATAGAATATTAGAAATCAGATTAAACACAGAAAGCCAGTAAAATATACCAAGACAGAAGATGATGAGAGTGTAAAAGCATAGAAGAAAAAAAACGGTTTTTGTTTTTCTTTTTCTTTTTTAAAGAAGGAAAAAGCCTAGAAATAGGACAAAAACTATTCGTTGGCTATACTGACATGGAGATCGCTGGTGACCTCCATAAGTAAAATTTCAGGACAGTGGGCAAAGAGATTACGGTGAGAGAAGTCAGATGGATGTAACTTATAGAGTAAATGGGACATGAGGAAATGGAAACAATATATGAAGATAACAATTTTGAAAAGTTCAGACATGAATTGGCTAAAGAAGATATGCAGGGATTAGGGGAGGAGGGAGGCTTTCATGTTACACATATAGTTTTTAACATTTTAAGTTGGAGTTACTAGTCTAGAATGAGGTTGAATTTTGGCAAGAATCATTCATAAGGAGTAGATGGGCTGTAGAAAATGCAGTGCTGTGAAATACTTGAGAAGATAAGAGGAAATGAAATGCTATCTGTAGTGCACATGGCCTTTTAACTTTCACTCCTGTAGTAAAAGGGAATACAAAGATCAACGCAAATGCTAATGAATTAATGGATTTGGCAGTGGACTATTTACTGACTTCTGTGTTCTTAATGAGTTATGAAGCACCTCACCGGCTCAGAATGGAGGGAGTAGAGAGGATGGAGGAACATTTGAGGAGGGCAGGTAAAGCTTCTCAGAAAATAGTCCTTAAGGAGAATTAGAAAGAACGTACTATAAGTCAGAGCACTATTTCCAGTCTTGAAAATCCATTTGAAGCTGGTGATTATTAATTTATTGGAATACCAATTTGCCCTGCCACATGATTTTTCTCCAGCTACCTGGATATAAGTTACACAGAGGCAGAAGAGAGTGAGAGATAACAATGGAGGGAAAATACAATTAGTATTTTTTTTACCTTTTTCTACTTCCCCGCTCCAACTCTGGGGAGCCTTCACGGACATGGCTGCCCTCCCAGCCTCCAGCAGCACTCTGTTATCAAAGAATTCAAAGAAATGGAACATAGGTTTCCAACTTATTAATTTAGCAAAATGAAAAATTTTATATAATGTCTTCTGTTGGCAAAGATGTTTGCAATATAATTTGGTTCCATCTTTTGACAAGTAATTTGGCAATGTCTAGCAAGATAAAAATGTTAATAGCTTTTTACACATTAATTCTAATTCTGGAAGCTTATGCCAAGAAATACTTTATAATCCAGAAAATTATTATATAAAGATGCTCATTGTCATGTCATTTGCAATAACAAAAAATTAGAAACACCTTTAATTGGTAACAATAGGAAAACAGTTTAGGAAATTATATCCACTTAGTAGAAAATTACACAGTTACTATAGTATAATTACAAGATGATGGAGCAGAATAGAATAATGCTTAATAAAGAAAGAATGAAGAAAGCTGACCTACAGTTGTGTCTTCCTTATGACAGTAATTATGTAAACATATAAATATTTATTAAAACTTAAAACCAAAATAAGGTTTTAAAAGCTCTGTACCAGTAATGGGGATTTTATGTTTGTTTCAAAATATTTTTTAACATAACTCTTATAATTTTGTTTTTTCTACTCCTTTTCTTAAGAATTTCTGATTATTACCTCATTTTTCATTTCATAGTTTCAAATAAAGTCAGCAATTTTATCATCAGAGAAGATTAGACTTATTTGACAGTTCATAATTCCAAGTTATTTGGTTTAAAAAGACCATATACACTTGTAGGTGCTTTCAAAATAAAATTTCGAGGATTTTTTTTTTTTTTTTTTTGCTCAGTCTTTCCTAGTATGGAGATTAAGCAAACTACCTAAAATTGCTAGCCATTCTTTTTTCATTTTTGGCATTTTATTCAGTTATTCACAGAAATGATAACAAATGAGTCTGCAGTTGCCTCTGCCAATTTCTTAAATCCTCTATTATCCACAATATGAAACCATACTAATATGAATGCTTCCAGTATTTTCAGAGCTCTTTAGTTATTATACTTGAGCATTCTGTATGACGTATCTTATGTAAGTGTAAAATTTAGACTCAACTTCTGGAAGCTTTTCATTTCTTAGTTCAAAAGTGAGAGATGCTTAATCCAGCCATATGATTAACAATTACCTGTATAGTAAGAAGCTCCTAAATTATTGTTTTATGGATACCTGGCAGTTTTCTTGCCATTTCTCAGAAGTTCTCTATTAAACACATTCTCTCTCTCTCTCTCTATCTCTCTCTCTGTCTCTCTCTCTCTGTCTCTCTCTGTCTCTCTCTGTCTCTCTCTCTCTCTCTCTCTCTCTCTCTCTCTCTCTCTCTCACACACACACACACACACACACACACTGTGATTAAAAGCACAGACTTTGGCATTATGAAGTCTAAGGTTCAATTTCCAGTTCTGTAGCTTCTGGGCCACTTCACTTTAGGCAAGTAACCTAATGTCTCTGAACCTTGTTAATTTCATCTGTAAAATGGACATTATAATCATATCAGACAATCCTCAAAACATCCGTAATGATTTTAGAGTTTCAGAGTCAGGTACAAGCAGGCACTCAGTAAATGGCTAGTGCTTTTATCACTTTATTATTATTTAGGTCTTGATTTTCCTTGATTCTGTGAGTCCCCATAATGAAACGTAATTTCCAGTAGATTAACACCTGTTTTCACCAAAAATTTTAACTGAGTTCATTACTTTCTGTGCAACCCAGATTAGTTTTCTGCCTTTTTTTCTGTGCCGTCTGTAGGTGTTCAATAGATTTATTTAATAAATGTACGAATGCATGAATGCATAGATGAATTTTTAAATGCTTCTTTTTGAGAAGGTAGAACAAATGTGACACAGTAGAACAGATAAGAAAATAGTCCATGGAAAAAATGACAGAGTCACATATGTGCCCAGGGCCAGCCTAAGAAGAATTGCGTTTTTTTTTTTTTTTAAGGGAAAATGTGTTGAATAGCTTATTTTAATTATTTTTAAAAGTTTAGTACAGGGACTTCCCTGGCAGTCCAGTGGTTAAGACTTCGCCTTCCAATGCAGGGGGTGTGTGTTCAATCCCTAGTCGGGGAGCTATGATCCCACATGCCTCGCAGCCAAAATACCAAAACATAAAACAGAAGGAGTATTGTAACAAATTCAAAAAAGACATTAAAAAGTGGTCCACATCAAAAGAAAAGTTAAGTACAAAAATTTGCTGATGATTTACATATTTAGCACCAATAAAATAATGTGAGATTAGCTGTACTAAAACAGAATGTTGAGCTACATTCGCATTAAGTGACATTATATAGTCTAATTTTGTGGAAAACTTCTGAGATGGCTGATAAAAAGTAAGATGGTGAGTGACCTTTGAGCAGAAAAAGACAGAAAGAGAAATGGCCTTTTCTACATTCTATTGTGCCTCTAAGTAAAATGCTTGGTAATCTAGCTACAAAGCTATATGTCATTTGGCTTTAGGCACCTACTGTGATTTACCTTGTGAAGATCAGATTTTGCCATGGAGAGGATTTGTAAAAGTATCACACATTCCAGTACCATTGGCAACCACAGCTACCAAAAACACCAATTTAACTTGATGAACCTAATGTCAGATGATAGTATCATTTCTTGTGGGTGTTTTCGGAAAAGGTGGGTAGGAAATGTATAAAAGTGAATACTTTGTTGACTGAAATAACAATTCATCATTTTGAAAACATTAAATACATTAAAGTTGTTATAGCATCAGGCGTTAATATTTCACTGTACTTTAGACATTGCCTACAATCAACGTTTTCTGCCCTTTGAAACAGAATCATGCTTGTGGTATGCATTAATCATAGAAAAGATTAAACACTGAAAAGAAATTCAGCCTTTAAAGACAATTTGCTTTGATTTATTCAGTGAGTTCTTCCAAAAAGTTAATACCAAGAATTATTGCTTGTTGAATTGGAGTTACAAATTCTTTCAGGGTTACTTAGTATTTTCTTTAATATGAGTATCAAGGAAGGTAAAGGAAATTTACATATTTTTTAGGAAATACAGGCACATACTCATAAAACAAGAAACACGATGTTTTTATAGACTTTATTTTTTAGAAGTGTTTTAATTTTACAGAAAAATTGAGAAGATAGTATAAAGTGTTTCCATATACACTATACCCATTTCCCTCTATGATGATCCACCTATATTAGTATGTTACATTGTTACAATCAATTAACAAATATTGATACATTATCATTTATTATAGTCCATCCATTAGTCCAGTTCCTTAGGTTTTACCTAATGTCCTTTTTCTATTCCAGGATTTCATCCAAAACATCACATTACCTTTAGTTGCCATGTTTCCTTAGGCTCCTCTTGGGTTTGATAACTTCTCATATTTTCCTTGGATGACCTTGACAATTTTGAGTAGTTAGTTTTTTGTAGGATACCCACTACTAGAATTTGTTTGATGCATTTTTCATGATAATATTGGGATTATGTGTTTTGGGGAGGAAGACCACAGAGTAGAAGGGTTATTCTGTCAGATCACA
This sequence comes from Mesoplodon densirostris, assembly GCF_025265405.1. Taxonomy (NCBI): domain Eukaryota; kingdom Metazoa; phylum Chordata; class Mammalia; order Artiodactyla; family Ziphiidae; genus Mesoplodon; species Mesoplodon densirostris. Next base: position 109,611,530 of record NC_082666.1, read on the forward strand.
TCAAGTGTACAAAGTATCAATATGCATTATGAATGCTGAGGTCGCCCTTGATCACCAGGCTGAGGTAGTGTTTTTCAGGTTTCTCCATCGTAAGATTACTGTTTTCCCATTTTCATGCTGTACTTTTTGGAAGGAAGTCAATATGCTCAGCCCACAACTAAGGAATAGGGAGTTATGCTTAAGATGGAGTACTACATAAACTATTTGGAATTCCTTTGCACTGGAGATTTATCTATTCTCCTGCATTTATTTATGTATCCAATTATTTATTTATATCAGAAGAACTCATGGATTTTTATTTTATACTTTGGGTTATAATCTAATTCTACTTTAGTTACTTTGTTCCTCAAATTGCTCTAGTCCTGACCCTTGTGAACTCTTTTCAGTTGGCTCTTGTGCCACTCTGAGGTATCCCCATCCTATATATTTTTTGGGAACTTTCTGACACTATAAGATGCTCTTGTCTATAAATCTTGTATATTTACTGCCCCAGTCCTAGAATCAGCTACTTCTTCAAGGATAACTAGGTCTTTTTAGTGGAGACGGTATTAGACAGGAGGATCTGGGTGTGGGGTGTACTAATTGCTGCTTGGATGTCATTGCTTCTAGATCTTCTCAGCTGACAGAGCAAAGAGATAATATGTGTGTACATGACCCATGTATAGGCACATATCTATAAGTATCTCTCTACATAACCATGTGTATTAAGGTAATATGAAGCAATATTAAGCTAAACATGAACGTATATTGATGTTTCCAACTTTAATCTGTTACCACATAGATCATCTTAGCCTCATCTCTTGCTTATCTTTAAATTTCAACTCCAGCAAAACACTTGACTTTTAGAAGTATGAAAATCAAATTGTAGCAACTTTGGGAAGCCACATCATCTAGCAGAATAATTCTTAAAGGGCAAGGTGTTTATCATCAAATTTTAATTTACAATCAGCAGTACTTTTTAACATCAGTAGACCTCCAGACCTCTGCTTCCAAGAAGATGAAGTAGCCCATTTCTCCCAGGTTCTCCCACTTAAAACTAAAACCCTGAACATAACAACAAACAAACATAGGAAGACGCTGAAAGGTGGAAATGAGAAGGCAGACTTAACTAGGGACTTTGGGACTTGAGGAATAACATGGTGATGAGTCCCGTGTGTTTCCTGTTGCTTCCCATACATCCTGAAGAGGGTATTACAGGAACCCCCAATCAATAACCACCAACAGAACAACAGACAAAAAAGCTTCAGAAAAAAACACAAAACCCTGTTCCCCCTAGCCAAAGTATGAGGAAAGGGGTTGCTAAAGACAGAAGACCATTTGGGCAATAATATACACACTACTCGAGCCAAGTGCCAGTGGGATATTGCATCCATCCCCTATGTCCTGTGGTTTCAGTTGGGCCAAGCTAGGATTTGATCTTCCACACCACCCCACTCCTGCCCTGCAGAAGAGGCAGCTCTCTGATTCCCCACCAGGGTTGTTTCAGTGTGGTCCAGTGGTGAGCTGAGCCTCCACCCCTTTCCATTAGCAAACAGACTTTAAAAGGTGGTGCCTGACAGGCTAGTTAACACTGGGCTGCCCTCACACAGTCGTGGGGTCCAATGGTGGGACTTAGCCTCCGTCTCTGCCTGACATCTATAAGAATAGGATGTTACAGGTTGGAGGGAGTAGGCACCCCACTAACCCCCAACACATGGTGTCAGTGAGACCCAGTGGGGTGCTGAATCCCCATAACCATCCTGAGGCAGTAAGACAGAATGAGATGGCACAAGCAGGGCTAGTTGGCAGTTCTCTTCCTCTTACCCTGGTGTCAGTGGGGCCAGCAGGTAGCTGACCCTCTACCCACACCCGGCATCAACAAGAAGGAATGAAGTGGGAGGAAGGACAGCAAACACTTCACTTCTCCCCTCCCCTGGTGTCAAGAAATCTACTGGGGAGATGAACTTCCACTCCTACTAAAAGGCAACACAATGATATTAATGTTCCCACTTTTGGGGGAAGGTGTCAGAAGGGCCATAGGATAGCTGAACTTCTACTTGATCTGTCTGCAGTGAGGCAATGTAAGTGCCCACTGTTGCAGGGGTATCGTCAGTAGGGCCCAATGGAAATCTGTATGTAACCCCCCAGTCCTCATACTACACCTCAAATAGGATGATTTCCTTCTAAAATGTAATAATAAAATTAAATGGGATGCAGAGTCATATAATAACTCACAATGTTTAGAATACAATGGAAAAATACTCATGACACTAAGAACCAGAAAATCACAGAATAAATGAGAAAAGACAATAAACATACACCAACACTGAGATAAAACATCTATTGAAATGATCAGACAAGGATTTTAAATAAGCTGTCACATGAATGCTTCAATTAGCAATTATGTGTTCCTTGACAGAAATGGGAAAAATAGAAAATGTAAACAAAGAACTAGAAGCTATAACAATAAAAACAAATGAGAACAGTAGAACTGAAAAATACAACAATCAAAAAGCTTTGCTCAAGAGTAGAGTGGAGATTACAAAGCACAGAATCATGAACTTAGAAGAGATCAATACAATCCACCACATGTACAGAGAAAAATAGACTGAGGGATAGAGACGGGAGAAAGAACAGGATCTCAAGAACGTGTAAACAGTAACAAAAGCACTAACATTCATATCATCAAAGTTCCAGAATGAAAACAGAGAGCAAGTAGGACTGACAAAGTATTCAAAGAAATCATGGCTAAAAAGTTCCCAATTTTTTAGAAGACATAAACACAAATTCAAGAATCTGAGCAAACTCAAAGAGGAAAAACGCAAAGATATCCTTGCCAAGACGTGTCATAATTAAACTTCTGAAAAGTAGAGACAAAAAAAATCTCGAAAGTGGACAGGCAGAAACAATGCATTACTTATTGAGAAACACCAATTCCAATGACAGCATATTTCTTGTCTAAAACTCTGGAGTCAGAAGCATTGACATAACATTTTTCAAGTGCTAAAAGAAAAGAACGCTCAGCCACAAATTCTCGCTTTCTATATCCACTTTCTTGTTTGACTTACATTAATGGACCACTAACTCATCTTTCTATATCCGGGACTGCCATCACCCTTGTCCAAAAATCTAGCCACAGTATTTCCAGAGTGATATTTCTGAAAATGAAACAAATTTTTCTTATAAAAATACCTGATTGTGTTATGAAACTTTTCTCTCTTCTAAGTTACCAGTTAAAATCCTTCAATGGATTCCCATCTTTCTTGGAGTAAAATCTCACATCCAAACTCTCTTTGTCCTTTTGGGCTGCTGTAAGATTATGGTGCAGGTTGGGTGGCTCATAAACAACAGGCATTTTTTTTTTCACAGTTCTGGAGGCTGCAAGTGCAAGAATAGGGTGGCAGTATGGTCAGATGAGGGCCCTCTTTTGAGTTACAGACTTCTCATTGTAACCTCACATGGCAGAAGAGCTTCAGGAGCTCTGTGGCGTCTCTTTTATAAGAGCACTAATACCTTTATCATTTCCCAAAGGCCCCACCTACTACTACTATCACCTCTGGAAATTAAGATTTCAACGTATAAATTTGGAGGGGAACACAAAGACTAGACCATAGCACTTAGTATACATACATGGACCATTCATGGTCTTGCTTCTACCACCCTCTCCATTGTCTTCTTTTCTTACACTCCAGTAGCATTTCTTTTTTTTTTTTTTTTTTTGCGGTACGCGGGCCTCTCCCTGTTGTGGCCTCTCCCGTTGCAGAGCACAGGCTCCGGATGCGCAGGCTCAGCGGCCATGGCTCACGGGCCCAGCCGCTCCGCGGCATGTGGGATGTTCCCGGACCAGGACACGAACCCGTGTCCCCAGCATCGGCAGGCAGACTCTCAACCACTGCGCCACCAGGGAAGCCCCAGTGACATTTCTTATACTGATTATGAATGGAACTCCTTTCTGGACTGATCCTTAACCATTCATTTTCTGGCAAACATGAATTTATCTTGTCTTTTCCTCAAAAATTCACCCTTCCTTCATGTTACATATTCATTTCTATTGCCTTCTACAGGAAGCCCTACTGATATCCCCCATATACTACTGTCCACAGCATGAATTAAGGTCTTACCGTGTCTTCCTATAGCACTCTGTAATAATTTTTACGGTAACTATGGATTTTCTTATTTGAGTGTCACAATACATTGACTTCTAGGTGGCACGATAATGATTTTAGTAACAGTAACACTGGTGCCTAGTTTAACCCATGGCATACTTTAGGTGTTCAATAAATGTTTGTTGAATGAGTGAATGAATGAATGAATGAATGGTCAGTTTGAAATCTTAATCATGTTACTTTTCAAAAATCTGTTAAAAAGATACCCACAGTTTTCCAGAAGATTAGGGACTTAGGATCTTCAACTTGATTTAATAGAGGAAATTTTTACTCATACATCATGCTTAAATACCTCAAAGTAAAACCATTAACCCAGGAATTTAAGGTTACCATTTGGACTTGCAAGCCAATAATTAATATCTCCTGCCCCAACTGTATTAGATGGTTTGAATGCTCCACTCACATCTCCCCAGCCCTCATCATTCCAGTATATGCTGATAGACTCATGCTACCACCTGCAATTATCCACCTTAGGGCAGGCCAGAAATGTACAGGAGTTAATGTATCTGGGTGTAGCTTTCAACCAAGGACAGAGGGGACTGGAAGATAAGTACTTCAAGTTTCTCACCAATTCTTGGGATAACTCTAAGACATGTTCTATAGAGTTTCACAGAACTCCCCTGAAGTACTGGCAGCAGTTTCCTGCAGGAGTAATTGATTCAGTAACGCACCTCTGTTGGCTTCCTTCCATGCCTCCATTCTCAATTCCCACTCCACTTCTGAGTTTTCTGGAAGCACCTCCCAGATGAACAGTTTGCATTCAAATTATTGCCTCAGGTTCTGCTTCTAGGGGAATTCAATTTATAGCCTCCTAACAATCCAGTGCTCCTTACAGAGCCATCACTGGTACAAGTACCAAGGCATGGCACATTATATATCACCCCTCCTAAATCCTAATATTTTGAAACAGATAGGAAAGAGCACGACCTTGAAGAGAAAAATCGTTTACATGAGAATGGCCAATGGATAAAGGGAAGGAGAGACAGTGCCGTTTGTTTTCCATTAATGATAGTGTGAAATTTATGGGCAGATGGTCTAACAGGTGTGACTATAATTTGAGGAGCCTGCTCCCTTGGTTACAGAAGACTGCTATTGTTATTATTATGGAAGCACAACCTCATGACTTTATTGCTTCACTTGATGTAGCCTTTTCCTTTACCCTTAAATCTTTCTACATCACTGAATTGCAGCCAATAGATTTATTTTCTCCCTATGGCTCCATCACAAAAAAAAGACACACATGTGCACACACACACACATACACACACACAGAGTTTTGTGTATGCCAGTGCTAGAAAAGACAAGCTCATGGTGCATGTATGCGATGGATATTGTACATTACAGGTCTCTGTGAAATAGTTTTCTGCAGGTTCGTATGTTTATTTTATGAATAATTAACTTTAGTAAAGTTAACTTCCTGACGATCTTGATGAAGACTGAAGAAAGGAAGTAAATTTTAAAGAAAAAGACTTAGAAACTTGCCCTTTTTGCCCTCTCTTTGTGTCTTAATGAACAAAGGATAACTGGGCCTTTTTTGAAGTGTTTGCTTGGGTTGAAGACACAAAATGCAACCTGTACTTTTATCATAATATGTTCAGTTTATGAGTACACAAACTTATAAACCGTGAATTTCCCTAAAGTTATTATACCATTTAGAAGATGTTTGCTTGGACGTTTACTTAAAACCAAACAATTGAGGTCTATATGTCCAAATAATTTCCTTCTCTCTTGCTGTCTCCATTTCAGTTTCCTGAGTTTCTGGGAAGGCCTGGTTTCCCCAAAGGAACGATTTCTGGTAGAATTCTGGAAGTCTGACCCAAGAAAAATAATCCAGTATAGCCAATGAATTGAGGACAAGAAGGTTTCCAATCAGGTAGGAACATTTAATCTCATACATTACAATCACCTTAAATAAGGTGTGCTGATAGCTGGATATGATATAACTGCTTGGAAAAAGATGCATATCTAACCTACCCCACAAGGAAGCTGTTCTCATTTCCCTTAGAGGTTGTGGTGTTTATCAGAGAGTGCCTTGGGGGAAAATGAATACAATAACAGTATGATGCTTTTTTTTTTCATTTTTAGCTCATTGTTGCCAAGTACACTTGGTGATCTTGGTGCCTGTGGTTTAATCCCAGGAGGTTAGACATGTGGAACAGCACATTAACCCTTTTTAGTATTTTCTCCCAATACAAATCATTTTTATAGGTTGTCTCCATGGTCTTCTAGTTGCTTATCAAAATTAAGCATCATGTCTTCTAAGTGAGTAATAGCCCCAGTCAGTGTGAGGAAATCAGCTTGGTTCTTATTGGGGCACAAATTCTTGGTCTTGGCACAAAGTGGGTTCACATAGGGAGTTAGGAGAAGAATGGGGCATGCGAAAGGGGAGTTCTGTGTTCTCATTTACCTATGCATGTTGAAACTCCACTAACAGTTTTACTTTCATTAGCAATTTGTGATAAAAACTTAGGGTAAAGGGAATAATGAAGCTGTGCCATTATATGGCAGGACAAACGATAGTAGTGACATCAAAATCAGGGCCTATCCATCTCATTTGCAGTTATATACTCAGTGTTTAGCATAGCATTTGACCCCTCATCAGTATTCTATAAGAAGATGCCTGTTGAATGATTTAGGGATGAATTAATGAATGAAAAAAGTTAATATGGTAGAAAATGTGTTTTATCCTTGTATTTCCGTGTGTTGACTTCTGTATTTCAAGACCCAGCACTGTAACTGACACATAGAATATAAGCAATAAAATTTGCTGAAAGAATGAATGAGTCCCCACAATTCTAAGAATAATTTTAAGACCAACACAGACCCCATATCTACCATGGTCTATGACAGAAGTATCCAGAGATGAAAGCCTGATCTCAGCTAGTGGTAGAGCTGACAGAATTTATCTAGTTTTAATAATTTACAGCTCATCCCATTACATCTAGGCATAGTACCTACGTGAGCCATACAATTAAATGTGGACTGAAAAAAAATGCACAACCTAAAAGTTGAGAATTATGTTTTATTTGGAGGACATACTGAGGACTTAAATCAGGAGACAACCTCTCAGATAGCTCTGAGGGACTGTTCTGAAGAGGTAAGGGAGGGCACAGGATATTTAGGGGTTCTTGCAAAAAAAAAAACCCAGGTAGTTGGAACATCAAAAGATTACTGTTAATTAAAGAAACTAGACATCTTAATTAAATAAATTTAGCACTTTTCTATATATGGTGAGATGCAAGAATGTGGTCTCATGGAAATCATTCCCTTGATATGCACTTTAATTATCTAGGGCCAGTATCCTGTTTTCTCCATCCTGAATCCCCTCAGGGTGCAGCATTGGGGGTGGCTTCAGTGGCTGATGGCTTGATGGCTATAACATCCTTTGTACTGATACCGCAGGCTACATTCTTTGTCCACGTAAATGACTTGAATATGGATAGTAAATCTGTGGATTTGCAAAACGTAATTCTTGGAGCATTTTTAGAAGGACAAAGTTAAGGGCAATTTCAGAATCACTAGCAGCTCAAATTGCTATTTATACTTTTCCACCGGTAGGTAGTAATCTGTTGTTGCTATCTTCAGTATTCCCAAGGGATAACAAAAGCCATTTAATTCTAGAAAGAAATGTAAAATTTAGCACAATGCAACTTCCATAAAACCAAACACACAAACACACACCCAACTCTCGCAGATATGAAGTAATAATCTAAAATAGAATCCTGGAACTAATTGCAAAAAAAGAGCAAATGTACTCATATTGGATTTTATTCTTTTATTAATGTTTGATATATATATATATATATGTATTAATAAAATTCAGAGTTGCTATATGGAGAAATAGCTTTGTACCAATATTGTCTTTGTATGTGTTTATCAATAATGTATGAGATTGCCTCCTATGCTCCTTTTCCTTTATTCTCTTGCAGGCAGTAGATGTAGTTATCAGTTGTTTTTAAAATTTCTAGGCAGCCAAAGGACTAGTATCACTTAAATAAAGAAGGCAAATTGTCCTAAAGTAGGAACAATTTTCCTTCATTATGGAACATAAAGTCCTCCTATGAAGGGGGAAGAATTTCATAGCTAAAAGCTTTCAACTACAGAAGATTTATGAGTAACTATGTATGTTGTTTCAAAGTGGACTCTCTATAATTAATGTCTAGGGGTTATCTTTGGTATATAATGGATTTTGATTTTTTAAATATTATTAGATAATATACAAAAGAATATATTTAATTGTATGTAAGTTATGAGAAATAATAAAAACTCCTGCAAACACACCACCAAAACTAAGAACTAGAATCAAAACTGCTGAGTCTTCTCTCTGTTCTCTACCCTGATCCCACCTTCCTGCTTTCACCAAGGAAATCACTCTGATCTTGGCTTTATGTTGAACATCCACATAATTTTTATCTGATTTTGCTTATTATTGAGATTTATAAAATTGATATCATACTTTAGTCTTCTGTGCTTGCTTTTTTTACTCAACATTATGTTTCTAAGGTTCATCCACTTTACTTTAACTAGTGTTCATTCATTTGTACTACTGTATAATATTTTCTTGTATAAATACAAGAAAATGTGTTTATTATTCTATTAATGATATTTGGGTTGTTTGGGGCCTATTACGGACAGTACTTCCATGAACATTTATTTTAATGTTTCCTGGTACACATGTGCAAGATTTAACATAAGTAAAAGAGTAGACATACTAAGAGTAGAATTGCTGAGGTGTAGGGAATTCAAATATTCAACTTTAAAAATTCATGTCAAAATGTTTTCCAAAGTTATGGAATCAATTTTCAGCCCTTTTGCTCTATAGCTTCACCAGTTAGAATGGCCATTCTAGTCTTTTGTTCCTTGTATTAGTCTGCTCAGGTTGTCCTAGCAAAATACCTCAGATTCAGTGGCTTAAAAAACAAGAGATTTATCTTCTCACAGTTCTGGAGGCTGGAAGTCCAGGCTCAAGATGTTGGCAGTTTTGGGTCCTCCTGAGGCCTCTGCCCTTGACTTGCAGATGACCACTGCTGCCTTGCTATGTCCTCACATGGCCTTTTCTCTGTGTGTATACATCCCTCTTATCTCTTTCTCTTCTTACAAGGACACCAGTCATATCAGTTAGGGCCCCACCATTATGACCTCATTTAACCATACTTATGTTTTTAAAGTCCCTGTCTCCAAACAGCCACATTGGGAGATGGGGCATCAACATACGAATTTTAGGGAACACAATTCAGTCCATAACAATTTTAATTTGTATTTCCCTAATTACTGATAGGCTGAGAATCCTTTCATTTGTTTAACAGTTGCCTATGTTTCCTATTCTGTGAAGTCCAGAGAATATCTTTTGTCCATTTTTCTACTGTTTATCTTTTTCTTACTTATTTGTATTGTTTTTTAAATACAAGCAAATAATCTTTGGTCAGCTATATATGACACAAATAAGTTATTTCATACCTTCTAACATTTTTAATGTTGTCTTGTGATAAATAGCGGCTCTCAATTTTAATGAAATCAAATTTATCTTTTAGCTTAGTGTCTTTTTGTTCTACTTAAAATGTCCTTCCCTAGTTTAATGCTACCCAGATATAGTATATTTTCTTCTGAAAGTTCTAGTGTATCTTTGTTTTATATTCAAGCCATTAATGCACTTACAATCGACTTGTCTGTATTATCCAATTTCTTTGTTTTCTTATGAATAATTAAGTTTTCCAGGACCATTTTGGAATGAATGGATTTTTTAGGTGTGTCTGAGCTGTTCTTGACCATTCACATAAATTTCAGAATTGGCAATCCTGTAAAACCTCTATTAAGTATTTTTATTGTAATTGTATTGACTATATAAATTAAGTTGGGGAAAACTTACACCATTATGATGAGTCTTTTCAATCCATAAACAAGATGTACCTCTCCATTTATTTAAGACTTCTTTAATATCTTTCAATAAGGTTTCATTTTCTCCATAAATGTCTTGCACATTTTTATTTAGATTTATTCCTAGGTAGTTTTTTTTTTCCATTTTAAATAATTTTTAAGCTCTCTCTTTGTTCCTGGATTATAGAAATCCAATAGATTTTTGCATCTTGAGCTTATATCTAGCCATCTTGCTAATATTGTTTTTTAGTAAGAGAGAGGATTTTCTTAGCAAAGAGGAATAAATGTAAAATTAAGTAAAAAGGTTATGGGTCAGCTCTGGTCAATAGAACTTTCCATGATAATGGAAATGTTCTTAGTGCTGTCAAAAACTACAGCCATTAGTCACATGTGTTTTTAAATTTTTAAATGTAAGTTCAATAAAATTAAAATTTCAGTTCCTAAGTCAAACTTGCCCACATTTCAAGTATTTAATAGCCACTTGTGACTAATGGACACTATACTGGACATTGTATCTCTAGACTATTAGACTGTGAAGCCATGGCGTCCCGGGATTTTATCTTTGTCAATGGCATAGGGAGATCTTTTATGTGACAGTTATTCTGTTATTAAAAAGAGAAGTTACTTAACCAAGTCATCCCTAACTTTTTGAAATAATCCAACATAGCTTTCACCATCCATGAATTTCTTGAATCATATTTATGTTTCTAAACTATTTCTTGTATCAGGTGTTCACTTTGTACCAAGTTCATTGTCCTAAAATGGCACATACCAAAGTATCAAGAGGTTCCCTTATTCCTGATAAGCTGTGATTGGATGAAGAAGACCTTGTTACCCTGCCTGTCTGATTTTTATTATAATCAGATGTTAATCTGTATCAGTCTCCATATTCAAAATTCACCTTCAAAATTATATGTTATTTACATGATGGTTGTCTTTATTTCATTTAGCTAGTATCATGACCTTATAAATGCAGTTTTGGTCATTGTCTACTAAAACCTCATATTTATCTGTGTGGAAAAACGTCTCCTACTTGTTTGCCCTCTTATAAACTCTTCCTGTAATTTAATCCTCATGAGCTTTATTTCCCCTAATTGTAATTACTTAATATTTTGTAAAACATTTAAGAGATCACTGGTATGCTCTTTTTTTCAATCATCTATACATTTAAACAGTGTGTTGCAATAAGAAATAGTACTGGTAATCAGAAGACCAGAGTCCTAGTTTTACCCGTAAAAATGAACTATATGTGCATTTAAATAAGTTTTATATAAGGTTATATAAGGTTTATTCTGATTCTAAAATTGTTATGATTATTTAGAAAATTATGTTTGAAATATGACATTATTCAAAACCAATAGAGGTTTGAAATCTATTAAAAATCTACAAAGAATTCAACTATTTCACCTTTTTCCCTGATTTGATATTAAACTGTAATCCTTCATCTTTCACTTACAGCATGCTGTAGCTGCTGTTGACACAAAGACAAAATATAATGTCTAAATATTGTGTACTTGTTTTTTAAATGAATACTTTTGTTTAAAATTGTCTTTTACATAGATTCTTGATTCCCTTTTCACAACTTTTCCATTCCCCATGCTACTGCAATCAATCACTCATGATAGAAAATTATTCTCTTTTCTGTTTGCTAAAGCTCTTTTTAAAATACCAAGTTTCAAATGATCATCAATTCAAGAAACTTTAGGAAATGAACCTCATCATTTCCAGAATGAATATTTTGTTTCACTGGCTACCAGGACACCATCCTCTCCTAGATTTCTCCCCTCCTCACTCACCATTCCTTGGCAGTCTCCCTTGGTGATGCCTCCCATCCCTCAACGTCTTTTAGAATGCCCTAAGGCTCATTCCTGGCCCCCTTCACTCTCCATCTACCTTAACTACTCATGAGTTTTAATCTAGTCCCATTACTTTAATGGGAAGATGACTTATGATTTCCCCAATTCGTACTTCTAGCCCTAAGCACTGACCTAACCTCCAGACTCCTAATTCCAGTTTCCCACTAAATATCTCCAATCTATGCATAATAGACATTTCAAACTTAGCAAATAAAACTAAATATTTTGCTTTGATCCATCCATTGCACTCCCGTTTTTCCTGGCTCCATAACTCATCCAGTTGCTCAGGCCAAAAATGTTAGATTCATCCTTAAACTCTCACTTTCCCACAATTCCTGTGTCCAGTCCATCAGAAATTCTTGCCAGTCTAACTTGAAAATACATCCTGAATCCACCTACCTCTCACCTTACTCTTGCCGTCTTTACTTACTCCAAGCCATCATTGCTTGCCTCATCTAATGCAATAGGCAGCCTCTTCCACAACCTCCTTGCTTCCTCCCCTCTTGCCCCAATCCTTATAGTCTATAACCAATACAATAGCCAGAATAATCCCCAAAAAACATGAATCATATCACATTATTTCCCAAAACCTGTTCCCATCACTTTAGAATAAAAATTAAACTTTTTACCTGTCCCACATGCTTTATTCAGTATCTCTTCTGCCCTACTCTCCAAGCTCGTTTACTACTACTATTCTCTCACACACACATCCAGATTTTCTTTCTGCAGTGGCTTTCCCAACATCAGGGCCTTTGCACTTGCTATTCCCTAAAACCTGGAAGATTTAAAAAATCTGTAAGATTCCTCCAAGCAAGATCTTAGAAGGTATTTACATTTCATTTTGTAGAGACATTTGGTAGAAGACATTTTTGCAAAAGATAGATACATTTTACTTTGGCAGCTATTCACACATCTGGCAATTTCCAAGTTGGTTAAATAACAAATGTGAATTGATGAAGCTAAAATAAAAGAACTGTAGTTGGTGAGACCTATGTGTTTTAAACCGTGAACTTTGAGGAATTGTAGACATGCAAACTCCACCATGGTTTCAGTGTTAATGTGTGAGAATTAGCTAAGGTATTTTCCAAATACTCATTACTCTCTAAAGAGCTTCTGAGCAGGAAATCAGAACAGGGCCTGTGGACCTGAATTTTATGTAGTACCACAGTCGATTCTGTTGCAGGTGGTTTTCAGTCAGCCCTTTGAGAGACACCAAGCTGGGGTATTTGCCCAGATATGATTACCAATGGTCATGCAAGTCACCAATGAGATACAATCGAGAATCAACAAATGACTGAAAAGAGTGACAAAAGAAGAAGAGGATCCAGTAAGGATCAGTAGAGACGCTATCCCAAGCACTCTTGGCTAGGAGTTTTACAAATCCATTCATATAAGTGGATGATAGTTAACAGCCAAATGGCACTGCACATTTTTTTAAGTTGCTGAGTATTAAAGTGTATGGCTAAGCATCATAAGTTTTGTTAAATTATATTTTGGTTGCTATAAAATTAGGTGTACATTGTGTGTCATAGATGTAGGGATACAGATGTGTAAATATATGTCATTGTTTCAGTTCTTCAGCTGATACTTCATAATGTCTTTGCAACTTCTAAATGAAGGGCCTCTTCAAATATTGTTTAGAAAGGAAAGATACCTGTTCATCCCTGTCCACCTCCCTTTCTTCATCCCCTTCCTTGTCCCTTCCCTTTTTTTATATATCTTTATTGGAGTATAACTGCTTTATAGTGTTGTGATCCCTTCCCTTCTTGAACAAATTAGTCCGTTAAGTGAGGTAAAATAACCCTTTGTCAGCATGGGGGAGGTGGGCATTCAAGGAACCAAATGACTTGGCATTGGGTCTCAGAGTCTGAGAAAGGGGAGAGGATGTCTGCATAAGGGAGCCTGGAGTTGACTGCTGAAGTCTGATTCGTGTGAAAGGGCATCCACATGAGGAAGTGGCCTTGGCAACCACTCTGTACAGATTGTCCTAACCCGTGCCAGGTGGAGAAAATGTGTGGATGGGAAAGTGGCAGCTACAAGAATTTACTTAAATACAGGAAGATTGATCAGAAAATTAAGGATATTAAGAATATGGTAATCAGTGTTATTTTAATATCTGTGGAGGGAGTTAAAATATGAAAAGGGCAAAAACTAGAATGAAGGGGTGTTGAAAGGGAATAGAGGATGTTAATGTGAACACATGATTTTCAATATAGAGACATTATAGAAAAAACCTAGACTATATGTATGCATATGTTTATGAATGTGTTTGTGAATATGTGTAAATGGTTATGAATATGTGTTTTCCTATGTGTGTATGTATATATGTACATAAATCCCCTAGCTCTGCCTATTGAGAGTACCTGGGACCACTGCTTCCCAAGAGCAATGAATACACCTAGTGTCCAGATCTTGGTTTCTAAATACAGCTCTCCAACTGAAGGAACTAAAGCTCTTTGGAGAAATGGCTGATTCTAGAACCACTACAGGGAAAATATAAGATGACCCTAGAACATATTATTGTTTCAAGAAGTAAGGGATCAGCCATAAAAAGAAGCGAAATTGAGTTATTTGTAGTGAGGTGGATGGACCTAGAGTCTGTCATACAGAGTGAAGTAAGTCAGAAAGAGAAAGACAAATACCGTATGCTAACACATATATATGGAATCTAAAAAAAAAAAAAAAATGTCATGAAGAACCTAGGGGTAAGACAGGAATAAAGACACAGACCTACTAGAGAATGGACTTAAGGATATGGGGAGGGGGAAGGATAAGCTGTGACAAAGTGAGAGAGTGGCATGGACATATATACACTAGCAAACGTAAAATAGATAGCTAGTGGGAAGCAGCCGCATAGCACAGGGAGATCAGTTCGGTGCTTTGTGACCTAGAGGGGTGGGATTGGGACGGTGGGAAGGAGAGCGATGCAAGAGGGAAGAGATATGAGGATACATGTATAACTGATTCACTTTGTTATAAAGCAGAAACTAACACACCATTGTAAAACAAGTATACTCCAATAAAGATGTTAAAAAAAAAAAGAAGGGAGATATCACAGAATAATTGGGAAACATCAAAGGATATAGAAGCCAAACTGAAGGGGTTTCCACTGGACAAATCTTGAACAATCTCAGCCTCAAAATAAATAATGGCAGAAACGTATTATAGTCAATTGAATAAAATAGGAGTCTATTATGAGTTCATACTGATTTAAATAATTAAATTGAGTAAATTATGTTTGATGAGGAACAGGATATTTACATAATTACAAAGTGCCTTACCACAAAAACTATTAATAATGAAGGAGAAAAAAATAACTTTACAATGGAGAAGACTGGGTGATACACCTTAATCAAATGAGTAACATGATATTCCAGTAAGGTTACAGGTTAAAAGTTTGCCAAAATTGTTTGATAGGAAGCAGTGAGAAGAACAGAGCTTCACCACTGTGTTATTCCTGCCAACTACACATATCCTGAATAATCATGAGACAAATACAAACAGCTAAATCCTACAAAATAACTGATCCATATTCTTTAAAACTTTCTAGTTCATGAGATTCAAGGGAAGCCTGAGAAAATTTTCCAGATTAAAAAACTAAAGAGACAGGACAACTAGATGCAACATGTGACACTGGGCTGATCCTTTTATTATGAAGGACATGATGGGGATAATTGACAAAACTTGAAAGGGGTCTGAGGATTAGTAGCTCTGTGGTCATGTGTCAGTGTTAATTTCCTTATTTTCATGATTATATTTGGATATGTGTTTGTAGGAAATACTAGAGGATTTGGGGGAGACATTGCATTGTGTTAGCAACTACTCTCAAATGGTTTGGGAAATAAATTATTTTTATTGTCATTTCAATCTTTCTTTAATTTTCGAGATTGTTAAAAGAAGGCAAAAAAAAAAAGAGGAGTAACCCTCCTTTTCCTGGCGACTGCCATAGTTAAAAGCTCAGTTTACAATGGTGGTCAGTTTTTCAGTCTATTTGTGCTAATTTCTGTTACTAACAACATAGCATCTTATTTTCTATTTGAGGTTTTTGGATTTTTCCAAATTATGCTTTTGCTTTTTATTCTATCAAATGTCTATGAATTTGATAAAGTCCTCAGTATTAAAACAAAATCAGTAAGATTCATAAAAATAAAAATAAGTTCTTGGAGAAATTTATAAATTTCTACCTGCATTCAAATTGGAGTAAGTTGGCAAGAAATTTATAAGGGGAAAATACTATAAGGAGCACTCCCATTCAGAAACTCAAAATGGTTGCACGTGCTTATCTTGTAAGAGGTCTGTGATGAAACAGCAGGATGAAGGCTATATGTGCAAACTTAAATGCAATCTTTTAAATCGCCTTTCATGTCAGGCCATGTAAGAACTGGGCAATTCAAGAAGTGAATTAGAACAATTCTTATTTTCAATAATTTCTTAGGTCAACACTTAGAATAATGAAAAACTTACCTTTAACTCCAAGAAATCTGGACAGTTATTAAAGCAAATGTGTTGTCCTACTGGCCTACACCTGGTTACAAACAGCAGTACGACTTCAGAAAACCCTGGACACTGAGTGGGCTTTCTAAATATAGCTTTTTCTTTCTATAAAGGTGTTTTACAAGAATGCTATCTTTTGTGAAAATGTGGCCTTTATAAAGGGTACACTAAGGTCTGTGACTTTTAGACCTAGAAAAGATTTGAAATATTTTCTTAGCCTGGGAATCTACATTTTAGAGGCATAGAAAGAGAAACCCAATGAAATTAAATATTTTGCCCACCATCAAATGGCAAACAAGTAATAACGACAGCACTCAAGCCTCTGTCTTCTAAATCCATTGAATGCAGCATAAATAGATTGCAATAACTGCTGATTTTCATTGTCCTCAACACTACATTTCTTCTGTGCCTTATCCCTCTTCTTTTAAGAGGGATGACAACATTATCTGCAAACTTTATCTATAACTATTTTTTTTTTTAATTTTGCTGTTTTGTAAACTTTTTGTTTCTATGTTGAAAATGTGTAAGGACATTTACCTTCTTTCTTGAAACACCTTTGCCTGCATTTATCACATTTTATAGTTGAACTATCGTGTAGCAATAAGTACAAAAGTGCCTCTAGTAGAGGAGATAATATCAGAGGCAACAAGGTGTGTGTATGGGGGGGCGGGGTTAGAGTTGACATACCTTAAGGGAGATGAGGAGAGAGGGAAGAGAATAGAAAGTTCATTTATTTGAAAAAATATGGCAAGTTAGAGAATTTTGGCTAAACTTAATACAATATAGCTTTCCTTAACTTAAATTCCGGGTTAACTTCCACTCTTTACATTGCCACAGACTAGGGAATAAACAAAGCAAAAAGATTTTTGGTACCACCATTTTGTGTTAATTTCATAAAGATTTCTACAAGACTTTTAAAAAATAAATTGAAAAACGAAAGTCTTGTCTTTAGCTTATTTTCCCTGCATGCTTGCACTTTAATAAGTTGATAAATGGCATTTAAACTCAATAGTTATGATTAATTCTGTCCCACAATTTTTAAAAGCACTGGGGATTGTGTGCGTGTGCATGTGCCCACCTTTACAACCAGTAAAATAAAGTTCTTGATCAAAAAATTATTATCACTTAGACTATTGAATAAAATCAGATATGATAGAGGGGCCAGCTGTTGGTAGGTTTAAAAGTCACCCTAGGTGACTAATTCATGCAGCATTGTTGCACGTCTCTCTTTAGATGAAGCACTTAGAAGTATAACCAAGCATGGATCTAATTTCATATCTGAGATGTGTTTTATTTAGAATTCTTTGGCAAGTGCTTGCTCTGTGTGTTTTTATAGTCTTTGTTTGTGCTATAAAAATGTCAAAATTATGAATTAACAGATATGCAAAAGTGAAATCCTAGAAGACAGGATAAACATGAAGTCCTCTAATTATCACTCAAATAAGTTTGGTTGACACAGAACTGGGAATCAGATAAAGACATTAATAATTCATAATGCTGAAGTTAAAATCTTCTAGTTACAGTACAAAAGAAATCCTAATTTGTACCACAAGGTAATGAATTCAGTACTTTTCATTTGTTAAACATTTGCTTATTACCCTGCACCGTGCATATAAAACTGTTCCCAAATTTGGAGGGCAAACAGGAAAAACAGACACTCTCTACCCTCAAGTTGTTTATACTGCAGTCAGTGAAATTTCTCTACTTTGAGATCTTTTAATTCCTCAGCTCATTGTAACATCTTCTTCAGATGAATTGTTTTTTATTTGTTAAAACCAATGTTTGGCACTTTAAATAGTTTCTTCAGTGTTCCTGATAGTGAAATAGAGTCATCATGGTAATTTCCAATACTAATTATAAAGTTGATAGGAGAAATGCTCAAGATTGATAGTAAAGTGATTTCAATAATCTACAAAATGTCTTGAGGTTTCCCAGATAACAACTTGTCTCCCAGACAAAAATGCACTTATTATTTATATTCCAAGCTTATAAAAATTTTTGTACTTTAATCATATAGAGATTTTACAACATCTTTTCATTCATATTTTAAGAAATTTTGTTCAGTAGATTATCTCATTTAGAAACTATTGATTTATATATACATACTATGTAAATATTAGTATACATTTCTCAATGACTAGATTAGTGCTTTCTTAACTACTTAAATTTGTTTAATTCATATGTTGTTCTTCAGCATTTCTTTTACTCACTGGAGCCTATCCTACTGACTTCAAAAAGCCTGAAAACTCTGAAAATCCCATTTAAAGTAACTGTATGGAAAATCTTTAAAATAACATAATAATGGTAGAGAAGAAGTGTATTTAACATTGTGCTGAGATTATTCCATTAATAAAGAGATTAATCAATAAGTCTAATATTCAGACATATAATAAAAATGAAAAACAATCATAATACTGAGCAATGACATTTTCAATAAAGGGAGATATTAAATATTGTATAGGAAACTAGAATCTGCAAAGCAGACAAGTTGGCAATGATTATACATATATTTAAAATATGTTGAAACAGTCATAGACAGTTTTTCTTTTTGGCTGAAAAGAGGCATATTGAAGTGTTTAAGCACTACTTCAACTGGAATAGATGTTTAGACACTATACAGAAAACACGATTGCAGAAGAGCAGATATTAGCAGGTGTGTGAATGTGTATGTCTTTTTTTTTTTTTTTTTTTTTTTTTTGTGGTACGCGGGCTTCTCACTGTTGTGGCCTCTCCCGTTGCGGAGCACAGGCTCCGGATGCGCAGGCTCAGCGGCCACGGCGCACGGACCCAGCCGCTCCGCGGCATGTGGGATCTTCCCAAACCGGGGCACAAACCCGTGTCCCCTGCATCGGCAGGCGGACTCTCAACCACTGCGCCACCAGGGAAGCCCGTGTATGTCTTTAATTAATGTATTTTCATTCATTCAAAAAGGGAAGAATGCCAAATTTACTTTAAAGGTGGCATTGTGATATGTTAAAGTTCCATTCTTAGACTTTTGCTGCTGTTGCTGTTCCTTTAGTATTCACCAAAGAGTACCGTCCTGTCATTTATCCAAGTTAGAAATCTAGGAGCAATCCTAGGATTCTCATTATAGGGTCCACTACCTTCATGCTCCCCCCTCAATAAGTAACACATTCTTGGCTCTCCTATATAGGAAAGCTCTCTCCAATGTACGCCTGCTCTGTCACTCTCCGGGTCCAGCATCTCTGCCTCAGCCTCCCACTGAAGTCACTTCTAGTTCATTCTGTGCAGGGCCATTTTTAAACCTTCCTCAGTCCTAGGCAATTGCCCTTTTAGAAGCTTTACCCTAAATGTTATCAAATGCATTAAAATGTGCCCAAGTCACATATCCAATATAATTTATAGATAACTATATGAAAGCTGAGTAACATTGCTGTTGTAGTAATATTAATTGAAAATATTAATTACACAAGTTTTGATCTCCATTTTGCAGATTTGTTTTCATATTCTGGAGCCATTTTTTTCAGGTTCCAAACAATTTTCTAAGTCCTTCTCAAACTCCTAGTCCCTAGTGAGTGTGCTTTTACTGTCACAGGGTTGAACAGCCCAGACAGCAAGATGTCTGAAGATGAAGACCATCACAGGGATGAGTAAATCAGATACGTGGAAGTTGGAATGCAAAGTGTTTGTAGAAAAAAAATATACAAATCAAGGAAGAAATTGCAGTGTCAATTAATATGATGTATATCAGATGATAGTATTAAAAAGCCAGGTGAAAATAAAATAACTTAATAATGTACATATTTCTCTGATTGTTTACTAGTGATATACTGCTCAGTGTAAGGTGAGAACCACAGATATTATCTTCTGGAAAAAAACCCTTTAAGCCCTAACAGTTTCAGTTTATAAATTTCCTCTCTAATAAACGAGGAATAAAATAATTTACAATAAATTAATTATTTCCTCTTCTGAAGGTACCAATACCACAAATTCAGTCAGAAGATGGATCAAGTTTTTCATACATTTCTCTCATTTCACATTTTTTAGATAAATGAGACTATATTTTGTCTAATGACTACCAGAACAACTATCTGGAAACTGTGACTTCATTATATGTGAGAGAGTATTTTAGGAGATACAGATGTATATTTAGATGGAGATATAAATACATAGCATATATACACAATATTTAATCAGACACAGGAAATGTAGGATAGCTCCAGAGTGGTACACCCTATGTTCTGAGCTGCTCCGAAATGCAGTTCCTTTTTTTTTTTTTTTTAACATCTTTATTGGAGTATACTTGCTTTACAATGGTGTGTTAGTTTCTGCTTTATAACAAAGTGAATCAGTTATACATATACACGTTCCCATATCACTTCCCTCTTGCGTCTCCCTCCCTCCCACCCTCCCTATCCCACCCCTCTAGGTGGTCACAAAGCACCCAGCTGATCTCCCTGTGCTATGTGGCTGCTTCCCACTAGCTATCTGTTCTAATGGGAGTTCTCTGGGCACAAAGGGCACTATTTTCTGTAATGAGATTAGAAGAAAGGATTTGCTAATAATTGCTTCTATAGCAACTAAAAATCTTGGAATCCCACCTTTCAGCATTTTGAAAATCTTAAAGGGGATGTTGTCAGTAACAAAAAAATTGAAGACTGATTATGTATTTAAATTAATGATTCTTTAAATTCATCTGCCCTTTCATCTTTTAAATGGATTCATGCTTCTCAGAAAATAAAATATGCTAATCCGTATATCCTTTTTCCACTGCGTAGGGCAACTATATCTAAAAACAAAAATACTATCATTTTACTTTCCTTTACTATATTCCTCCACAACTTGTGTTGTACTTTCATATTTTCTTTTCATTCTGCTAGTGAGATATATATCCATATATGTATGTATACATATATGTATATATACACATAATGTTTAGATTTTAGATATTTGCATTATGCAGGGCAATCCATAAAATGGATAGATGCTTAATTTTAATACCATTGAATACAATTTTCATAATTTTATACTTTAATTATTTTTGGAAGCACAAACCAGAAAGGGTAAAGCAAAGTTGAAATGGAAAAAGATGACCAAGCTGGCATTTTGCATTTCAGACTTTATATTTGGACTACTCAGTGGGACAGATTATAATAACAAAATTTTGCTTTTGCAGGGAGGTCAATCTTTGCTTCTGCATTGCCTCATCTCTTTTAATCCCATCCAGTTTATTTTTCATCTCAGAAACTATATTTTTCATCTCTAGGAACTCAATTTGGGTTATTTTTATATCCTCTGTATGTCTATTTAAGATGTTGACGCTTTCCTTTAAATTTTTTGAACCTATGAAAATTAGTTATAATAACTGTTTGAATGTCTTTGTTTACTGATTGTACCATTTTTCAGTCTGTTTTCATTAATTAATTTTTCTCCTTGTTATGGGTTATATTTTCCTTCGTCTTTGCATCCCTAGTAATTCTAGATTGCATGTCAGATATTGTGAATTTTACTTGACTGGTTGCAGGGCGTATTTGTATTTTTTTAAATATTTGTAACTTTGCTCAAAGAGGTAGTTAAGAAATAGTTTGATCATTTTGAGGCTTCCTTGTAAGCCTTATTAGGCTGCAAGTGAAACAATTTAGTCTAGGGCTAATTTGGTCCCACTACTAAGCCTATACCCATTGAATACTCTGTGTACTGAATACTCTAGTTGATGCTGCATGTATTAAATTATATCAAAACATATTTGTATAATCTTAAAGCAATAAATGCAACACATAAAAATATAAAAAATTTTAAAAATTAACTTTTATTAAATAAAACAAAAATGTTTTCTTCTAGTAATTGTAGTATTTTAACATATTTAAATACTGCATCCCTATGAAATTCATTTTGTTAATAAGTATGAGAAGAGAATCCACCTTTATTTTTCACAGGTGACCAGGGACTTGTTCAAACACCAACATTTAACTGTATTACACAAAACATTATGCCACTGGTTTTTATGGGTTATCATTATAATTAACAGCTTTATACAGCCGTTGTCTTGTGCTGTTTGTTGTTCAATGTCTAAAAGTATTGTTTAATATATATATATTTTTACTTTTAGCAGTTTAAGCCAGGAGAGTAAATCCAGTTCCTATTACTCCATCCTGTCCAGAAGCACAGGTCTTAAGTGAAATTTAATACCAAAGAAACAGTTCCAAATTTTACAACGGATCTATCACTGGTTGTTAGCATATCTTCCCACACCCAAGACACCAAGATACCTTCTACTCACTGTTAAAGCTTTATGATGAGCAAAACTTCCACCACTGTGCTTCCTTAGCATGTGAGTATATTTTTAACTTACTGGTTATATATATTCTCTAATTATCCATTATTTTGTCCCTCTTTTTGATTAGATATTGATATCCACATTTTTTTTTCTAATAGCTCACAGAAATTTCTCTCATTAACAACACCAATAGAAATAACAATAAAAATCGCCTTGGGGGACCAAATTTATATCACATTATCAAGTTTTTATTTTGCTCCCATAAAACTTCTGCAAAATACAACCACTGTCTATCATCAGTATCATTAGAACAAAACCAAGTCATTCTAATCTCAAAAGCACAATATTTTATTTAACTTAATAAATTTCACATTATAAAAATTTTCTCATAGCATCATCCTTAATTCCTCAGTATTCACTAATATTGGGGGATTTTTCTTTCAGTTATTTGAGACTAAGGATGATTTTATTCATCTCTACAACCTGGTATATATATGTACAATGTTTGTCAAAAGGTGGATATTCAAAAAAATTCTTGACTAAATTATGGTAATTCATGTGATCAGTTCTGCAGTTCTTAAAACTTTAAATTACTTGTTAATTCTAAGAGAAAGTCAGATACTTTTTAGAAGGATTTCCAAACCATGCTAAAGTGTCAGCCTTCATTTCCTTGTGTGAGGGAAACAGGAGAGAAATAGATGGTTTTAAAGTTCTCCAAGCTTCTGTGTCCTTTATACATCCACAATTTTAATCCTTATCATTTTCAAGATTTGCTAAATTATTTGAGGTGATCCATTCTCTTATTAAAGTTACATATTTTATGTCACATACTGAGCATATTAACAAATAACTTACTGATAAATGACAATGCCCATAACATCAGGTTAATCTGATTTCCATGAAATGAGCTATAACTTCAAGAATATTAATTCATCTAATAAGGGTGATGATTTACATAATGTTGCCTAAAATATTTCTCTTGATTATTTAAGAGAGTTTTCCTAGGGGAAAAGAGCTGGGAAGTCTATAGAAAAAAAAAAAAAACAACCATGATTAATTTAATTCCAGTCTAAAGGACTCCATATATAATGTATTTGAGAAAACCAAGTCACTATTATAGATTCAGATAAATGGCTGTATATATGAGATATTTTTAATGTAACCCAAATTATAAGAAATAGTTTTTTGGTATAGAAGCAACCACTCTTTTACCTAAAGGAAAATATAAAATCTGAGTTCATTGAAAATTTGCCTCATTGCCCTCTGTTAGTTTGTGCCTGCCCCATCCTTAGGGGCCCAGTTAAGGACTATTCTATCATCCATACATCAGAAGAGAATGTCTGTGTTCTATGTTGATAGTCAGTCTAAACAAATATTTATACAGTTGAGATCAGAGATATAAAATGTCAGTTCCAAATCCACCCATGATGGCACATATACCAGACAGATGACAAAGGTTATAAAGGCCTGTGAAATACTTGAATCATGTTTTGCAACCCTTGAAAGAATTCAAGTTGGAGATTAGCAGAAACCAGGCTCAGTTCTGTCCATAATCCCCTTTATCTGTCTTCTAGCCAACAATATGAAAACCTGAAGCCAAGGTGACAAATAGAGTGTGAAGGGCCTTCTACTGCATTTAAGAAAAAACTGAGACTTGCTATAGGTAGAAATTATCTTTTCTATGACTATTATTGTTGATGTTGTTGTTATTCATAGAAATAATGAAAAAAAACCCTAAATAACATTATTCTGCTGGATTCTTTACTATATGCAACACAATAAATTAACTCGCTTCATATTACACTGGGCATATAACATGAAAACATGTGCAGAGAACAGAAATCAGTATCTGTACAGACAAATGCCCCTGTGATAGAGAAATCTATTATTTTAAGTCCAGACAATTAGATCTATTAAGGTGTAAGAGTGTTTCAGTACAGTCCTGCTAAAAGTAAACCTTAAAAGTAAATCGGAAAAAAAAAAAAGGAAAACTGATGCCAGTTAGATACAAAATATAAGATTATGCTATGTATATGGGACAGGATAGAACTCTGAATGCACTCACATGTAGGGAAAGCAATATTAGTGACAAATCAACTAATGTCCTTATTGAGCATAGACGTTCCAAGAAGGGTGAAGAGTACTGTATATTAGATGTAAGACTCATAATATTCAAGTTAGTTGTAAAAGAAACAAGGTAAATGCTTTCAGTCAATAGGATAGGCTGAACTGATATTGAGAATCCTTCCTTGCAATCTGAACACACAGTTTGTTATACTTGTGTTTTCTTTTATATGTTGCTTTTACATGTAGCAACACATAAAAAGAAAATGAACAAGCTTACAAAAAATGGGGGGGATCCCCAGTCTCAGGATTTAAGGAGAAAAAACAAATTCAACATTAGAATAGTGAGGAGGATTTGAAACCAAGAAATTCAAGGGGGCCCTGGAAATAATAAGCCTTGTTTTTGAGGGCTGGCTTTAAATATCTGTTGTCTTATCAGAAAACAGGTAGATGCTGTTGTCTTATCAGAAAACAGGTAGATGCTGGAAAACAATAGAATAATATCTTCAAAGTACTGAGCACATATAGCTGTCCAAATTAAAATTCTACACCTCATTTTAAAAAACTACTCAAGAACAAGAAGTAAAGAAATTTTCATTCATAGACAAAGAGGAATTACCACCCACAAACTGTAACAACAACAACAACAACAAAATGACTAAAGCAGTAGCAGCAGCTATTGGAATTGTCTGAAGGCATTAAAAAATATTCTGATGCCTGAAGCCAATACTTGGAGATTTTTTTTTTTTTTAACCAAAGGGATCTAGGCGGTGTTTCAGTAATGGGAGCTTTAAAAAGTTCTCACATAATTCTCATGTGTTTTAGGCAGACCATTGTACAAAGAATGTTCTTCAGTAAGAAAGAAAATAAGCATAAAAAGAAGTAGGAAGGTGCACTGAACAGTGACCAGCAAAGAAATTTGTAATGTTGGAATGAATCTGAATAACGGTTGAGTGTAAAAAATAATAGCCAATGGGGGTATGTACAAAGTAAAACTAAAACACTAGATAATATACTGAAATACTGGAGATCAGATTTAAAATTTGAGGGGTCCATGAACCGCTTAGGAGGAAGATGAGATAATTAGTTTTAGACTTTTTCCAAGTTAGAAATATATGTCAAATTTTTCAGAAAACACTAAAAATGAATACTTCATATATGATTCATAAAAAGGTAGACCATAAAAAGAGAATGAAAAATGTGTTAAACGAAGTTAGTACCGGGAGGGATAAAACATGGAAAAATAAAGGAGAAATAGATCAATAATCACAATACATTTGATCACAGAGACAATAAAAATAAATTTAAAAATTCCAGTTTATGCTGCTTACAAAAGACATATATAAACTATTTTTAAGATGCAATGCAATACTTCACTCGAAAGAATTAATTACATACATGATAAATGATTTTTAAGATTACATATTTGGCATGATGACATGTATACAGATTTTTAAAACTCAAAGCAATCATGTGTTTTTCATGGATTCATTTGCATATAGTAAAAAGTTCAAGCATGGATTCAAAGTATTTATGTTCAATTCATGATACCAGTTATCTAAGAAGAGGAAAAATGGGACTGAAATGAGAATAGAGAGGAGAGAAAAGAAATGTGTGTGTATCTGTGTGTTTGTGTGTGTGTGTGTGTGAACACATGTACAACAAATATGTGCTTCTTTCACAGCATGATTCACTGTATTCCATCACAATATTAATAAGATTTCATACAATATGGGCATCTCTGCAGAAATTAAAATTGTCACATGCTTATGTGTATTGGGCAATGAGCTCACCTTACTATTTCCATCCATTCTTCAATTAAAATCTAGAAATGTGAATGGGCTGTTAGAATTTAGTTAGTGAGCCAATTATCTTTACAGAACATGCTAGTTATGCACAGCTTTTCCTTGGCTTAACTATGTTTTAAAATAGCAGGCATTCATTTTACGTCTTTAATTGATGGCTATCACACACAATTAGTTTGAAATTTCTTATCAATATGCTTGAAATATACTTGGTTGAATCATTGGAGTAATCTTTTTTGAACTTACCCAAAAGTATGTGTTTAGCCTTCCTAAACACAGTGGCACATTTCCAAGTACAAAGTAGTTGCATTAGAATTATTCCTAATATGAAGACATTCAGTATTTGTGGCAACAAATTTTCTCTTGAAAACTTAGCTTCCAGATGGAAGAAAAATAAGGGTAGAAATGTATTTAAAGGCAAATTTGAAGATGAGAAATCAAAATTCACATTCCATAGTGAAAGAAAAAGGGTTAGTAATTACAGAGAGAAAGGCAAATACAATGCAAAAATTATTGGAACATATTTTGCTCAATTACAAACAAACTTACATGGTAAGTTGTAGCTTCCATTATTGCACCCATTTGTAGCATATTTTAATATTTTCATTTTGAAAGGAAAATTTTAAAAAGTCATCTATTGTTTTTTTAGAAAGTATCTAGAGTGGTTGAAGTGAAATAACTTTCAGAAAATGTGTTAAAATGGGGCTACAAAAGACTTAGGAGGACATAAGCTTGGTTCTTATTATTGACAGTTTGCAGATCAGCCATGGGGATACACATTATTTCCAATTTAAAATGAATGATGATTCTATATACATATATATGCATCTTATCATATTGATTATAAACCAAGTAAAATCTCATGAAATCTAAGTATGTTTGAAAAACTTCAACCTATTTTTATGTTTTTCCAAACACTAGAAAATGAAAGCAATTTCTGTTGTTTGTCATTTTCTTTTGGACTCTCTTGGTTTCCTGAAAATGATTATGTCAAGATATTGGAGAAATATTCATAGGAAGCAACAGAGGCCATGAGAATAGAGACCTACACTGCTTCCTCATTAGAAAAAATAAAATAAAAATTCCTGTCTATCCATTTCAAATTACATTCAGGGATGCTTATAATATAGAATTTGAAAGTTGAATACATACTAGTTGTCAAGTAGTCAGCCCCGTTGATTATTCATGCATTCCCTCCTAAGTATGTTGTTCTTAGAATTCAGAGGGGTCCTTTAATCACACCCCCCATCTTGACCACTCACATCTCCAGATTTTCCTACTTCACGGCATATTGGTGTTTAACTTATTAAACAAATATTTGTTGAACAGTTACTATGCATGCTAAGCAAAGGGGATCAAAGATGAATGAATATTCATTTGTCTTTAAGGAGACACAGTCTACTGGAGAGAGGCAGAACTGTGAACAGATGACTGCATAAAGAGGCAAAGTCAAGTCTTATTTATTCAGAGGAAGAAGTCCCCGTGATCAAGCAACAAGTAAAATCATTTCAGTGTGCAAGACATGCATTTGTGATTGAAAATGCACAAGCATATTTATTATCCATCATAGATGATCACCTATTATAATCAGTGAGATTTCTTAATGGCACAGCATCTAGAGGAGGACGTCATGCATGAACCTGTCATATTCAGAAAGTAAGGAAGTGGCACAGTGGGAACAATTCAGGAAAGTAAATAAACATGACAGTAGGTTTTAAATCTACTTTACCTGTTCTTACTATTATTACTCTATTTGGGCAAGTTGTAGTTTTCATTGATGTTAGCATTTTTTCATCCACGACTTGAAATCAGACATTAAATATTAATATTATAAAAATGTTACAAATCGAATTCATTCACAAATTTATAAAAATAGATCAGCACCAGAGACCTATTTATTGGAAACAAAGTAGGTAGAACAATGAAACTCATTTATAGTTCCTCCTCAACCAAAGTGGACAGAAGTTTTATATGTAGAGGTCAATCCTAGGCCAGAGGCTATTTAATATTTTCATCAAGTCTAGGATGATAGAAAAGCATGTGGATTTAGTCATTTACAGTTCTCTTTAGTTGATAAGACTGATTAATACTTTGTCAAGATCAAAATTCAACATGACCGTAATATGACCTTGACAAATTGGAGAAGTGGTTTAAAACGATGCAATTTAATAAGTCTAAGGGTCAGGTATGGGCTTTAGAGGGATTGGGAAGGAAATGGAAATTATAATAATGTAGGTGATACCATGCCAGTGAGAATGCATTTGTGTGTGTAATATAATATGTAACAAATAATATTGAGTATGACTTGAGTCAAGAATATAGCAATAGCTTTTATTTTTTTCTCTCTCTCACCATGGCATAGTGCTTACTCACTCACAAATATTTCTAATACATTTCCTCAAAATTTCATCATTAAATCCTGTATCCCTGCTGATAAAAGTAATTCTAAGATATATAAATGAAGAGAAGGGTATAAAGGTACAAATAAGTGGGTGAATATTAATGAAATTACTTTGTATTGTGCTTTACAAATACGATTTATGCATTTATCTTGTTACTAACACATTCATTCATTCATTCATTCAGCAATCATTACATATTAATAGAACTTCTACTAGGTCCCAGGCACTGCATTAGGTGCTGGTAATACAAGGTGTGGAAAAGCAAGCATTGTCCATGTTTCTTAGAGCCTGCAGTCTAAAGAAGAATTACTAATTGTAGTAAATATAGATAGGGTACTATGAGCCATGGAACAGGGAGCCTTTCTCACCTGGAAGGATGAGGAAAGGCATCCCTTGTGAAATGTCTTCTTAACTGAAGTATGACGTAGGTAGCCTAAGGGGACAAGGAAGTAAAGGAGTAAGTATTTCTTGCAAAGGGGAAAGCAAGTGTTAAGAATTTGAGCTTCAAAACAGGAATGCTTCACGTTGATATTACAGTCTCAACAAATACAATTAAATTTCTGGTTGTTAATACATTGCATAAAAGTGGAGGAGTGGATTTCTGCCAAAATTAGGGCATATAGTTAGGATTAGAAATGTGCTCTGTGATATCAGTGACTTTAACATTGCAGTGAGACTGGGAGAAAAAAACGTACAAAGAGGCTATCCTCTGGACCCAATGGCACCGATGTACATCAAGGCTTTTGCTGAAGTAGAAAACCTGCTATTGATATTGAGATGCTCTTGAATGAAACAATGACTTCAAATAAGAGTTCCAAACTGAAACTCAGAAAGACCACCAATCTGACATGACTTAAATTTGAACTGCTTCTCAGATAGGCAATTTATACTTTGGGGTAAATGGAAACTGGGCTTGGTTTCACTAATGATATCAATGACATTTTGCTATTAAATTTGGTTTAATATTTTCATTTTACAAATCCCTAACTTCAAAAACTCTCTAAGGGAAAGTAAGGGGAAAAGGATAGGACTAACTTGTTTAGTTACATTACCTTGAATTTTACATTTAAATTGAGCTGCGCTATCTCCACCAATGCTTGACTAGAAGCCTGCACAGTGAGTAGTTGTAATGGAGGAGATTGGCTCATTTTAATGGCCACATCTGATGGATCTCAAAGAAATTCAGGTAAAACAACTCTCTGCATAGTTCATAGTCAATTATTTATACTTACAGAAAAATGCCAAAGCCTAGAAAACTTTAAATGGTGGATAATCGGCAACATTCACATTTTTCCTTGAGGTTTTCAGGATCGTACAAACACATTTAGGCTTTGAAAGACACGTTTTGGAACTTTACTGGAGGTATTCTAAGAAATACCTTCATGTTAAAACAATCTCCAAATATTTTAGGAATAACTAGTATCTCTCCGTAAATAATTCATGCCTTAATTAATTATTATCATTGTTAGAAATTAATACTGAAGTATTTCAGAAAAAGATGACATATTAAGAATGTGACACTGCTTCCATGTCATATAAGAGCATGAGGATATCTCTATTATGAAACTTACTGCATTTTGCTACAACATTTTTGTCTATCTTCTCTTCCAGATTACAAGCTTCTTAAAACATCGACTGTGCACAGATCTAACTTTCTGGCCTACATTTGCAGCACTGGAGACTACTATTGAAATATTAATTCAAAGGATATTTTAGAAAACATTATAGACAGAACTCTACCATAAAAGAGCATATATAAATATAGCATATTTTCTGATGTTATTGAATCATCTTAAATATTGGTTAATGCAAATTTCAATCTCTAAGGCACTTCTACAACATACCTGAAAAATGATCGTCATCTTGTACTTGAATGTCCTCACTGAGAAAGAAATTGCCAACTCAAAGTAAGTTTATTTCATTTTTAGGAAGCTCTAATTGTTAGAAAACTCACTCTTAAAATAAGTTAAAATCTCTATTCCTCAACTTCTATGCATTTTCTTGGTTTTTAAATTAGGGGCAACTTGATCTTTTTTTGATTTGACAGCTCTAACATAGCTAAAGCTGGCGTTCAGGTCCTTTGCCCACTTACCTACTTTTCATAATTATTTTATTAAAAGAAATATATTGTGGTATAATATAAAAAATATACTAACTTGAATGTCCACTTTAATGAATTTTGACAAATGTAAATATTTTGTAACTCTGTTTCCATCAAGGTAGACAATTTTCCTATTACCCCCCTTTGCAGTTTTCCCTTTCCTCTTTGCGGTCACTCTCTACTCCATATTTGATACAGGCAACTGCTGATATGTTTTCTGTCGCCATAGATTCATTTTTCCTTTTCTAGAAAGTCATATAAACAGAAACATAAAGTACATACTCTTGTGTGTCTAGCTTTTTTCTCAGCATAGTGTTTCTGAGATTCATCCTTGTTGCATTCCTCATAATTCTGTCCTTCTACTGCTGTATGATATGACATTGTATGGATATACCACAACTGGTTCACCCATATAAATCTTGTTGGAGATTTTCTGATGATGGCCATTCTGACCGGTGTGAGGTGATACCTCAATGTAGTTTTGATTTGCATTTCTCTAATGATTAGTGATGTTGAGCATCCTTTCATGTGTTTGCTGGCAATCTGTATATCTTCTTTGGAGAAATGTCTATTTAGGTCTTTTGCCCATTTTTAGATTGGGTTGTTTGTTTCTTTGATATTGAGCTGCATGAGCTGCTTCTAAATTTGGGAGATAAATCCTTTGTCAGTTGCTTCATTTGCAAATATTTTCTCCCATTCTGAGGGTTGTCTTTTGGTCTTGTTTATGGTTTCCTTTGCTGTGCAAAAGCTTTTAAGTTTCATTAGGTCGCATGTGTTTATTTTTGTCTTTATTTCCATTTCTCTAGGAGGTGGGTCCAAAAGGATCTTGCTGTGATTTATGTCATAGAGTGTTCTGCATATGTTTTCCTCTAGGAGTTTGATAGTGTCTGGCTTTACATTTAGGACTTTAATCCATTTTGAGTTTATTTTTGTGTATGGTGTCAGGGAGTGTTCTAATTTCATACTTTTACATGTACCTGTCCAGTTTTCCCAGCACCACTTATTGAAGAGGCTCTCTTTTCTCCACTGTATATTCTTGCCTCCTTTATCAAAGATAAGGTGACCATATGTGTGTGGGGTTATCTCTGGGCTTTCTATCCTGTTCCATTGATCTATATTTCTGTTTTTGTGCCAGTACCATATAAATGCTGGAGAGGGTGTGGAGAAAAGGGAACCCTATTGCACTGTTGGTGGGGATGTAAATTGATACAGCCACCATGGAGAACTGTATGGAGGTTCCTTGAAAAACTAAAAATAGAACTACCATACGACCCCGCAATCCCAGTACTGGGCCTATACCCTGAGAAAACCATAATTCAAAAAGAGTCATGTACCAAAATGTTCACTGCAGCTCTATTTACAATAGCCAGGACATGGAAGCAACGTAAGTGTCCATCATCAGATGAATGGATAAAGAAGATGTGGCACATATATACAATGGAATATTACTCAGCCATAAAAAGAAACAAAATTGCTGTATTTGTAGTGAGGTGGATGGACCTAGAGTCTGTCATACAGAGTGAAGTAAGTCAGAAAGAGAAAAACAAATACCGTATGCTAACACATATATATGGAATCTAAGAAGAAGAAAAAAAAGGTCATGAAGAACCTAGAGGTAAGACGGGAATAAAGACACAGACCTACTAGAGAATGGACTTGATGATATGGGGAGGGGGAAGGGTAAGCTGTGACAAAGTGAGAGAGTGACATGGACATATATACACTAGCAAACGTAAAATAGATAGCTAGTTGGAAGCAGCCTCATAGCACAGGAAAATCAGCTCGGTGCTTTGTGACCACCTAGAGGGGTGGGATAGGGAGGGTGGGAGGGAGGGAGACGCAAGAGGGATGAGATATGGGAACATATGTATATGTATAACTGATTCACTTTGTTATAAAGCAGAAACTAACACACCACTGTCAAGCAATTATACTCCAATAAAGATGTTTAAAAAAAAATCTTGGATATTTTGGTCATATCCAGTTTTACCTATTATGAATAATGGTGTTACACATTTTTGTGAACAAATTTGTGTGACCTAAGACTTCATATCTCTTGGATAAGTATGAACTATTAGGTAATTGCTTGGTCATATGTAAATGTATATTTAACTTTAAAGCTTTCATGCTACAGGCCCATTAACAATGTATTCATGTTTCTCTAGGTCCACACCAAAACTTGATATTAACAGTTTTTTAAATTTTAGACATTATAGTGGTATGTAGTGGTATCTCATCATAATTATAATTTGTACGTCTTTGATGGAGCAATCTCTAATATATATAAATAATATATAGTTAATATATATGTTGTATACAATATATGTAAATATTTTAATTAAGTTTTTTGGAGTATAGTTGATTTACAATGTTGTGTTAGTTTCTGCTGTACAGCAAAGTGAGTCTGTTATACATATATCCACTCTTTTTTAGTTTCTATTCCCATATAGGTCATTACAGAGTACTGAATAGAGTTCCCTGTGCTATACAGTAGGTTCTTATTAGTTATCTATTTTATATGTAATAGTGTGTGTATATATATATAAAATGTAATTAGGCACTTAAAAATAAAAGGAAGACATGCAAATAGCCAATAGGCATATATTCATGGATACATATACTTTACATTTATATATATAACATATCCATACATATATTTTTGCCATTTTCTCCCATTGGATTGTCTTTTTATTTTTGAAGTGTAAAAATTCTTTAATCTGTGTCTGAGTTCTTTGCCAGATATTGATATTGCAGACATTTTCCAAGTTTGATCTTTCCTGTTGATTTTCTTAATTTTGATTTTTATTCAGCAGAAGTTTCCCTTTCCTCTGTGGCTGTCACTGCCTTGTCAGGGTTGGGTTCTGATCCCTAGTCGTTGGAGCAGAGGCCCTCAGGTCTGTTTCTTAGCTGTGTTTCTGATCTGCGGTGTGAGGTCGGGAGGACTGGAGCACCCCCACTGGGATAGAAGCCATTGAGTATTCCTCCTCTGGAGGTGTTCACCTGTGGGTATGCTCTGTTTTGTCTCCTTTCCGCCCATTGTGTAGGCTTACAAAGTACGCTGCTGTTGGTACTGCTCTCAGTCCCACCTTAACCGTGGTTATGGCGGCAACTGGCCCTGGTGACTCAGGCCTCGTTTTCACCAGGCCACTGGCCCAGATCCACTGAGGTCAGGTCCCAGGACTGCAGGAATGATGTACCTGGACCCACTGTGTGAGATACGGCGGCAGCTCAGACGCTGGCCTGGCCAAACCCCAGCATGTTTGTGCCCCCAAAACCCACAGCTGCTAGAGCCAGACCTGTCTCAGCTGCAGGAGCACGTGTCCATTGGGATGTTCCCAGGGGCTGAATTTAGGAAGCCATCAGAGGAAGGGTAATGCCATGATTTGCACAGCCATGAGGAGAGATTTCAGCTCTTCTTCCTTAGTTGCATGTCCCATGGAACTCAGCTGTGGCTTCAGCCCCATCTCTGCATGTGGGCCACCCACTGGCGTCTGCTCCCAAGGCTGCTGGAGCACACGAGCTTGTCAGGCAGGAGGATGTAGAAGCGGCAATCAGGGCAGGCAGGCTGCCCAGGTGAGAGGGTGCTGGGTGGCTATGGGACGTGCGAGCCTGTCAGGCAGGAGGGAGTCAAGGTGGCAAGCTGGGCAAATGGGCCACCCAAGCAGGAGAGTGCTGAGGTGATGATGGCTGGGGGCCCGTGAGCCACTCTGGCAGGGGCCCTTCCTAGTGCCTGTGGAGGCAGGGGCCAGTGCGTGAGGAGAGACTGCAATGGGGGCCCCGGCCTTTGTGCATCACGCAGCAGTGGCACTTTGCTTCTATGCTGGTCTGGGCTTCCTCCAGGAGCATTCCTTGTTGTGGAGCTCCTCACTCCTATCCCCTTGAGCTGTCTCCTCACAGCCAACATCATTCCCCTTCCTGGGTCTGCTCTTCAAACCCCACATTCCAACACTCAGCCCCCCATGTGCACCAGTGGTCCCCAGTGGCTGGGGCATGCAGAGCTGTGGCCAGACCACTCGTGTAGGCCTCACTCTCTCCTGCCTGCCACAGATTGGTTGCTGCACTGTTCTCTGAGCCACCAAATTTCTCCTTCTGCCCCAGCTTCTCTCCCCGCTGCTTCCCCAGATGCGGGAACCTCTTCTCACCTTCAGCTCCGCTCCCCCGCCCAGGGTCACAGGTCACGTCCCACTTCATCTGCTCTTCCTTTTCCCTTCTTCTTTCTTTCATCCTACCTGCTTACGTGGGGATCTTTCTTGTCCTTTCAGGTGCCTGAGGTCCTCTGCTAGTGTTTACCAGGTGCTCTGGGAGAATTGTTCCATTTGTAGATGTATTCTTGATGCATTTGTGGGGAGATATGAACTCCACATCTTCCTACTCCTCCGTCTTCTTGACTGACTAATCAGCAGTTTGAGTTTTAAAAGGCCACATTTTCCCCCTTTTTAACCTTGGTTTCAGGTTCTACCTAATTTAGCTAATTAGGCTCAGTCTCAGGTCATTGTGGTCCGTATTTACATTTCTGATTTGTACCGACTTGCAAGACAAAGACAGTTGCTTTTAATTCCCCAAAGAACTGGCCTGTCACCTAAATAATATTAAAAGATGGATTTGCCCAACTATGTTTTCTTTAACTTGCTTTTCTGTATCAGTGAGAAGATTTCCAACTAGACTGAAATTTCAGAATTCTATAGTCTAGAACTTTATGGTTTAATTGATCATACCTTCAAAACTTGCCTAAGGCATTCAACAAAGACCCTCTTTCTGAGTGCACGGGTTAGACCCAGAGTAAAGTCTCCATTATTTATTTTTAGTATCCCTTAAATATTAGCTGTCAGTTTTTACTTTATATTGTATAGGCTCAGGTAATCCCACTGGTTTCCTTTAGTATGTTTAATTAATATTTCCTTCATATGCCGTCTTATAATATCAGGCAGGGGAAGAATTCCCCAGTGAAACATGTCTATCCCACACAATATAATTAGGCAAAAGAGAGGTAATTATCTTACACAATGCCCATTTAAACATACCAATTTTTATAAAGACTCTGGGGTCCCCAGAGAGTGGTTGAGCCAAGGGACTCAGGCACTTTTGTCAATCTTTTAACTTGATTAATTGGTCTAACTTTTGCCCCAAGTAATTGTTGGTCAGGTATCTCAGTGTAATTTTACGTGTATAAAATTTACATGTAATAAAATATACGTATTTAAAACTGGGGTAAATAGGGCAGACTTGTTTGGGTCTGGCCCTTTAATGTTGATGACAAGTAGGAGATCCCTTTGGCCCATCCAATCTTAGGTAGTATTGTATCCAATCTTTGATTTATCTCATTAATGTCTGTTTTATTTATCCCGCTTTAAAATAACCATCTAAAGATTTCTTATTCATTTAGGAGAAGTCCCTTTAAAATTTCCACCTTGTTGGGAAAAAGTTTTTAGGCTTTTCCTTCAGTTTTTTTCCCTGTTACTTAACCTAATTAACAATAATTATTCTAATGTTTTTATTAGCATCTGGAAGACCCATTTAGGGGAAGCAGAGACCACAAATAAGGTTTCCCAAACCAATTTTGGGGGTTTGTTTGAAACTAAAGGAGTTTTTAGGTTAACCATTGTATGACTAATTTCCAGCATTTCTGCCCCCCCATAGGAGCCAATGAAAGAGCTGTTTATAATGAGAGCTCTCTAAAAATTTACCAATTTAGAAGTTTCTCCAATTTGAAGGATCCATCATCTGGCCATAAATGAGGTATACCTTAATAGTGACTCAAACCAATAAGACGCAAGAGGCTTCCCCACAAAAGAGTGTAAAGGATGCTGTCTAAATAAGATCCAGAAAGTTTACTCCCAAAAGTAGTTTAAGAAAGTAATGGTCTTTGTTGTACAGGCTGACACAATGAAGGTTAAGATGGCAAAAAGCCCCTGAGAGTTGTACAGTCAGACAAAAGACTGCTCAGAATCCCAGTCTATTTGACTGGCTGCCAAATGTACACCATATAAGTACTTTTGGATGGTAGTGACCAAGTTCTCAAAACACACACACACACACACACACACACACACACACACACACAGAAGAATATCAGAACACTTACATTTCAAAGACACAGGAAGAGAAATGCAAGTTTCCCCTAGAAAGCCTTTTGTTTTTTTGAAGTCAGAATTCTGAAAAGATGTTTTTATCGAGCCAGCTTTTTCTAACTTAACTGCATATGCAATCAAAGAGTCCTATCTTAGTCATTTTTAGGGCAAGATTTTCTTTAAGTCCCAAGTAAGTAAGCACTTGTAAATGTAAATTTTGTATGGACATAAACCTGGCCAGGATATCCGTTGGAGGCTGGAAATCTGTTGTTCCTTTTTCTTTTGTATTGAAAGCTAAGTTCCCCATTCTGAGTTCAATTTGTGAAGATCACTTTTATTTTGACAAACTCTATTAAAGTAGCCAATTCAAGGAAGACAGGTTAGTCTTCCACCTAATTACCCAGTCCAACTTTTACTCAGTGTCTTTCACCTGAGCAAAGCCTCCCCAGTCTTTCAGCTGAGGATAAACCACAGTGTCTACACTGAGCAAGATCTTCCCAGTGTCTTTTAAGTGAGGCTAACCCACTTGAGCAGAAGTCTTCCCAGTGTTTTTCTACTGAGGATAAGCTCTCAGTGTTTAAACTGAGTAAAAATCTTCCCCGTGTCTTTCACTGAGGATGACCCAAGTACTTCTTCTTGAAACCAAGTTTCAAGGATAACACCTACTACTCAAGAGAAGAGTTGAACACCACTGAATAAAACTTAGGATCATCAACCAAAACTGGAGATCCAAGAACCAGGAGATACTCACCCAAATTCGTCTGGACTCTCTGAGAAAGTGGACAGGCCCAAGAAGCCTCTGCTGGTGCCAGGACTCTGGATCCTCATAGAGTTCAGGCAAAGAAGAAAAGTCTGCTCTGGGCCCCTTCATTGGTTGCCAAGACTGCTGACTGAAAACTATGCACAACCCAAAAGGAGAATTATGTTTTATTTGGCAGATTTTCTGAGGACTTAAGCCCAGAACACAGCCTGTCAGATCACTCTGAGGAACTGCTCAGAAGACCTAAGGGAGGAGTCAACCAAAACCAGGTAGTCAGAACATCAAAAGGTTACTATTAATTAAAGAAAACTAGACATCTCAAGTTAAGGACTTTAGCACTTTTCTATGTATGAGAAGATGAAAGAATCTGGGCTCCGTGAAATCATTCCTTTGATATGCACCTTAACTCTAGAATCAGTACCCTGTTTTTCTCCATCCCGAATCCCCTCAAGGTGCACAGTTGAGGGTTCCTGCTTTGACATCTGACTTGATGACTGCAACATCCTTTGTCTACTGATATGGCAGGGAACATTTTTCATCCACGGGTAAGAAATTGAGGAGAAAATTAACATAATTCAAGATATAAAACCATTACAATATTAAAAATTCCCAAATGTCAAACAAACATAAGTACCCTTGACCTGTAAAATGGAAGGTGCCAAAGAAGGGAAAAAAAGAAACAATAAAGAAAATGTAGAAAATAAAGCATAAAATAAGATGGCAGAAATCAATAACAGTAGAACAATAATTAAATAAATCAAGGTAAATGTTATCATAAGATTTTGAAATTTCCAAAAAAAACCCCCATCAAACAAAACATATTGAAAATAAAGTAATAGAGAAAATGTAGAGAGCAAATATGAATGCAAAGAAGACCTGTTAGGTAGTTAGTCAGACATTAGCAGCAAGGAGGTGACAGTGGTGAGAAAGACAAGAAGAAGAAATTGAGCCACACGCAGCCATCTGGGGACTCTCCCTTGACTCCACCCAGAACGGGAGAAACTATGGTCTGGTGGTGGGCAGCTTATCCTGATAAAGAGAGGCACAGTAACACAAGGGGACTTCTCCAGGCTGTGCATGCCCAGACCAGACAGGCGTATAACCTATAGTAAATCCAAACTCATTATACCATAATTACAATAAATTACATGTGGTTTTGCCCCTCCCCCCACCCAGTAGGCATTTCTTGGGGATTCAAGGATGAGAGCATGCGCAGCAGAAAACTTGTTACATAGCTCAGGACTGTCAATCAAATAATGATCCTTGTCACTCACCCCCGCCTCTCTGCCAAATGCTCCTTAAAAGCGCTCGTAGGGGGCTTCCCCGGTGGCGCAGTGGTTGAGAATCTGCCTGCCAATGCAGGGGACACGGTTTCGAGCCCTGGTCTGGGAGGATCCCACATGCCGCGGAGCAACTAGGCCCGTGAGCCACGACTACTGAGCCTGCGCGTCTGGAGCCTGTGCTCCGCAACAAGAGGCCGCGATAGTGACAGGCCCGCGCACTGCGATGAAGAGTGGCCCCCGCTTGCCACAACTAGAGAAAGCCCGCACACAGAAATGAAGACGCAACACAGCAAAAATAAATTAATTAATTAATAAAAACTCCTACCCCCAACATCTTCTTTAAAAAAAAAAAAAAAAGCGCTCGTAAGCCTTTATAGGAATGCTGCTTTCAATTTGCAGAAACAGTACACCCATCCCCCCCCATCCCGAGAGTGTACCTTTGCTTCGATATACTTTGCTTTGGGCTTGCTTCACTTCGCTGAAATAGCCTGTTCTCAGAAACAGCCTGCTCTTTCTCTCTCCTCTCTCTCCCTCTCTGAGAGTGTACCTATGCTTAAACCAACTTTGCTTTGTGCTTAAGCTTAACATGGTAGTTTGCGATCCTTTGCTTACTATCATGGAACCAAGATAGCTGGTCCAGGCCTTCCACTGACCTCCTCGGTTGAAGCTATTTTGTTACAAAGCATGTCCACATGGTGACAGACCTAGGTCTAAATTTTGATAAAAGGTTGAATTAAGGTGAGAATATCATATGGGAGGAAAAGACTGTAGGAAAAATAGTAGATGTAGGAGATATGTTTGTGAAAGTGCACATTCATGGCCATATAGCCAAATAAACTCACATGCCCACGTTCCCACTAAAACTGTATAAAATTATGACCAACAAGCAGAGAATACACATTATTTTAAAGCCCTCATGGGGCATTAAGACATATTTACCATGTGAATCCTTCAGTGAATCTTGTGTTACTGCTAAGGGATGTCATAAGGGAATTTTGTGTAAGACTCAAAGCTCCCTTTCTATATGGTTCAGGCTGGACTTGAAGCTTCAGGGGCCTGGGAGGATGGGGCAGGAAAGGCAAGGCACACTCAGAAAAGAGAATACATCCATAACACACTAGGAATATCTGAAGAGGCTGCTCAAGACCTGGCTCAGCCCCAAGGGTTTGACCCCTAGTCCTACTCTTCACCCTACAGCCCTTTAGGGTCAGGACCTTGGCTCACCCTAACCCATTCCTAGCTTCCGGGTATAGAATGAGTGCACATGTCTGAATGTTAATGTTCTCTCAAAATTTACATGTTGAAATCCTACCTCTTAAAGATAGGAGGCGGGGCCGTGCAAAAGTGCTTATGAGCTTTCATGAATGGGATTAGTGCCTTATAAAAGAGACTCCAGAGATATCTCTAGCCTCCTCCCATCATATGAGGATACAGAGAGAAGGCTCCAGCTGTGAACCAGGAAGAGAGCTCTCACTACGAGGTGGCCATACTGGTGACTTGATCTTGGGCTTCCCAGCCTCCAGAACTGTGAGAATAAATGTCTGTTGTCTTTAATCTACCCAGTCTATGGTATATTGTTATAGCAGCCCTAATGGACTAAGACCACATATTTCAAAATTTATCTGGAGCGTGGGGACTGTCTTCTCATTGCAAACTAAGAAGCTGGGTTGAGACAACATATGAAAGATTTTTTTTTAAGTAGAAAATTATGGATTATTGGATTTGAAAGTACTAGATTGGTTAAGGAACATGAGTACGTGTGTGTGTGCGTGTTTGCAGTGTGTCCCAAAAGTTTTTGTGCAGTTTAAAGATTTACTAACTCCAGAATTATAAACACTACAAACTTACAAAAACATCATTTGAAGGTTTAACTGTTACCAGATGCAAGTCTGTGTGCCTGATGCACAGTGAGGCTAAATACGGAAACATCAGAGTTTGAAGCAGAGAAAGGTTTACACAGTGCCATGCAAGAAGACATGTGGCTCATGCCCAGGAAAAACCCCAAACTCCCTGAAGGCTTTCAGCAAAGCCTTTTTAAAGGCAAGGTGAGGGAGGGGCATGACTAATTGTTGCAAATATCTTGGTGTTGGATCCTTTGTTCTAGAGGCTGGCCAGATGGGTCAGATCCTGGTCAGGTCATGTGTTCCTGTAAACCTCCAAGAAAACAATTATTATTCTCTGTTCTGCAACTTTTTATCTCCATGAATGGGCTCTTAAAAGTCAGAGCCTTAGAAATAGTCTATCCTGTATATTTCAGGCTCTAGGCAACATTGTTTTACAAAAAGTGCAGAGCCAGCCTGGATCACAGGGATGGACAGAGTTAGCTCAGGCAACAAAGCATAAAGATTAAAGTAAAAAAGATCTCATGTGGAGGCAGATTTGTTCTTCCCTATTACATAACTATTTATAATTCTTTCATACTTATGAATTTTGAAAAATAAATTATTTTAATTTTTGTGTGTAGTTCCCTCTGATAGAAAATGAGGCAAAACATACACTATTCAAAATTCACAAAACTAAATAAGTGTAAAAGAAATTCAAGTTCTATCCCTGGGTTTACACAAGACACATACATGATGTGGGAAAGTTGGAACTGAGGACAAAGGAAATCCTGAGTAAAAATGTCTGTGAAACAGCCAGTCTTCCAGGGTCAGCTTAAGATGTTCAAGAGTTATCAAGTTGGTGGGCCTCAAGTAAAGGTCTCTAATGGATGAAGGAACCAGGTTCCAGATGGAATGAAGAGAAAATTGGCTAAGGTCTCTCTGACAGGATGAGAGTAGTTGGAAGGAGGGATCTGGAAGCCCCAGGAGGGTGCAGGTGTCTGTGGGTGTGGATGGGAAGGAGGGGCAGTGATTCAGCCTATTTCTCTTATTGCCCCTCCCCCCACACTCAGGAGCCCTTTGTGACAAGGCCACAGCTCTGTGATGCAGGCCTGGGGTTCTGCCATCAAGTGAACTCCCAGTGCTCTGTTGCCTGAGGGCAGCAATGCAGTTCAGAAGATGGAGAATCTCTTTTCTTTGAAAGACATTGTTGCGATCTGGCTGAGCTCCAGCCCAACTTCCTGGGTGATTGATATCATCCTTGGGTTCCTGTGTGGACTGGGGCTCTTCCTAATGTTACTCCACTGCTTCCAGAGTAATCTATTCTTAGCACCACCTAGGAAACATAGAAACATCAGGAAGGTAAGAAACCTTTGGCTTAATCCCAGCAGAGATTCTCTCTTTTTTTCTTATTCTTATTTCCACTTTTCTAAACCACGTAGAGAGACTCCTGAGATGGGAACTCTCAGAAAAGTATAGAACATCATCCTTCTAGGGAAAAGCCAGGCCAGAGAGGGGTTAGAGTGGGCATGAGGATTTCTAGCCTAAGATCTTAGACCAGGAGTTCAGGTATGGTAGAGGGCTCCAGGGCAAGTCCCAAATGCAGTGACTAATGGTTAAGGACTGGATTACGAAGAGTTCAATCTCTGCAGGAAGGCTGACCCCTGAGCCCTGGTTCACCAGCCACCTTCCCACAGCGGGTGTCTCAAGTGAGACCTTCCTCTGTGTTGGGGCTGAGCCCCTGAGAGCCTGAGAGAAGAGGCTGGAGTGGAGGTCTGGCCTTGGGAAGCAGAATCCTATCTGACAAAGCTCACGTGGGCATTTAGGTCTGAGAATGTGTGTGTTTCTTGATCAGAGGAACAGTGACAGAAGAAATCTATGGTGATCAAAACTTAAAAAATCCTTCTTGGGCTTCCCTGGTGGTGCAGTGGTTGAGAGTCCCCCTGCCAATGCAGGGGACGCAGGTTCGTGCCCCGGTCCGGGATGATCCCACGTGCCACGGAGTGGCAGGGCCTGTGAGCCATGGCCGCTGGGCCTGTGCGTCCAGAGCCTGTGCTCCGCAACGGGAGAGGCCACAACAGTGAGAGGCCCGCATACCCCCCCCAAAAAAAAAATTCTTTGCACTCTTCAAAGAAGAAAAACTGAAAATATTGTTATCCACTTTAAAAATAAGTAAAAGGGGAAAAAACCCCACAGAGTTTTAGTTAAATGTAGAAAGTCATGTTGTTCATGAACACAGCTTGCCTAGATAGAGGACAGTGAGAGTTGGGTGTTAGCCCCTCACTTTTTCTTATCTCTCAGCATCAAGTAAAGCTGAAGGGGAGGAGCAGGAGTAGGAAGAAAAGTGGATCTTTGAAAGGTAAGCCTTTGCCATTCAGCCCTGCGCGACCCGAGAGTTAGCTTCCATCTCTCCTAATCCTGAGGGCCCAGCTTCACGGTCTCTGAGGATGCCAGGGGCAGAGCTTATTCCTCAGGAAACAGAGCCTGAGCCTAATTAACAGAGCCTAATGAACGTGGAAGCACTTTGCAAAGGACAAACCCTTTTCAAGTGAGACTTACCATCACTGTCAGGGACATGTGGCCTTGGACACTGATACTTGGGCTCCAGAGTCTAATCCTCCAAAGATTTCCCTTAAAGGGCCATTGCACTCAGCCTCCTGAAAGACTCTTAGGCCTCTGCCTTCACCACCATGACCCAGTCTCCTGATTTCCAGCTTGCAGAGATTGCCTGGAAGAACTGGAGGGGACTCACGACCTGGTTTCACTTCTGCAAAGGTAAAGAACCTTTCCCCTTCTCTCCTGGGTCGTCCTTCCTCCCAGAGCCTATAATGTGACCCCAGCCCTGGGAGGGGGAGCCATGGGAGGGTGTGGCTAAGGCCCTAGGGTGAGGGAGAGCAGGAGCATTATGAAGTCAGTGTGGGGGCAGAGGAGGGTTCTTGGGCTGCAGGTGCCCACCCCTGCCTGTCCTGTCCGGCCATCCTGGCCCCATCTGCTCTCCTACAGCTGCCTGGGGAGGCTTCCTGGCAAGGGCAACTTTCATCAGCTCTCATGTCAAGACCCTCCTGGTGAGACGTGCAAAGCCGTGCCTGCTGGAGCCTGTGGAAGATACTGCTTGAAGGGTTGGGAACCCTGCGTGAACACCTCCTGTAGGGTTTCCTTCCTTGATCCAGACACTCGAGAGGTGCTGGAAGCACATATTAAAAGGTTTTGGGTAAAGCACAGGTGGACCCTACCCCTCAAGGTCCTCAAGCCCATAAATCTCTTTAAGTCGAAAAAGTGCCAACCCTCCACCGTTCTGCAGTTTGCCACTTCCCCTTCAGCCACCTGTGTGTCTGGGTCCCACTCAACAGTCAAGTTTGCTGAGTTCC
This sequence comes from Mesoplodon densirostris, assembly GCF_025265405.1. NCBI lineage: Eukaryota > Metazoa > Chordata > Mammalia > Artiodactyla > Ziphiidae > Mesoplodon > Mesoplodon densirostris. The sequence goes on from NC_082666.1 coordinate 109,655,808, forward strand.
TGGAGAAACCTCCTCGGGCTCATTCAGGAGAGAAGGTGATAAGAGAAGAGTCAGTTCCTACCCTGAAGAGGCCTCTCCTTGTCCCCTCAACTGTGTGTAAGGAAATCCAGAGTACCCTGGGAGCGGTTCCATCTATTGACTACCATGGGCCCTCAAAGGCTTCTCTGACTGGACAGGAGGGCAGGCCACCTTCTCAGTCCCTCACACTCAGCCTTGTGGGCAGAACCTGGAAGAGTGAGAGTGTGGAATGGGTCAAGAGGGACAGCCTAGAGCCAGGTCCAATTTCAGCAACGGTCAGGAATGAGCCAAGAGAGGAGAGTGGTGGTCAGGCCTCACGAGACCCCTGCCATAGGGTAACAGTGATGGAGGTGAACTTAGGATCCCAATCTTTGAGAGGTGAAGAGGCCAGGGAGGCTGTGGAGGCCAAGGAGTCTCCTGCTCTTCAACCACAGTCTAGTGTTATCCTGGAAACCAAAGTGTTGACAAAATCCCAAACCACAAATGTACATATGAGGAGTTTAGAGGTGCCAGGGGCCAGTAGAAGTTTTCTACTACCTAGACTGTCTGTTTTCCAACATCCAGGCGAGCCATGCCTTAACATGGAGGTTGCTAGTGAGTTTAACTCCAAAGTAAAGGTACAGTCAGACAACCAGCTTCAGGACTTTCCCAAACACAGGTTCCTTGCTGCAGACAACTTGGCTTCTCAGGTGCCTCAGTGCCATCCCCAGAGAGTCCCCACCAGAGACAGGTTAGCTTCCCAGGAGCCAAGTGGCCTTGTGGAAGCCCAAAGGAGCCACCTAGGGCAGCAGGAGCCCAAAACTTCAAAACTCCAAGACTCATGGAAGAGCCAGAGCAAGATGATTGCCCCTACTTACAAAAGAGAGGACTGTAGGAGGCATAAACCAGGAGAGCATGAAGCAAGGTTTAAAGAATTAGGGACCTCTCAAGCTGGAAGTATGAGCCGCCCTGCCCAGGTCAGGGGAATAACAGACTCTCTTGGGAGCAGATGTCTCCAGCTCATGCCAGAGAAGAAACATAGCCCTCCAGAAAGCCTCTTCAGAAAAAGGATGAGGCTATTTTTAAAGTGGATTTTCCCCAAGAAAAAAGTCAATGGTCGAGATGCTCTGCAAAATAAAAAGCCCATATCAGCCACTGCCCAGAGTCACGGATCCGTCAAAAGCAGATCAACCTTGAAGAGTGAGACTGCTGAGGGTCGGGCAGGCATGACAGCTGTTGGACAGATCGTAGAAGAAAAAAGAGCGATTCACCATGGACTTCATGCCACAAAGTTAAACGAACACAGACTGGAGTTCCAAGTCCCAGTATGTGGGGGTTTCGGCTGCCATAGGCTTACCTCCTACCCAGAGCAAGGGAGAATGATGGGTTCTACAGCCTGCAGTCATAAAGCCACCTCCAAGGGCCAGAGTTGTCCTATCAGGGAAAGGGAAGTCAGACACCAACATAGTTTGAAAAGTGTAAGGTTCGACGATGAGCAGCTGGGCCTAAGGTGCCTCCCATCCTTTCCCCCCAAGAAGAGTTTGTTTCCAGTTAGTACCTGCCAGTATGGGCCAAGGATTCCAGGTGCCCCAGCCTGCCATCAACACTACTGTCCAAGGCATTGTCATCTTTGGGGAGGTGTCTTGCCTGGTCGACAGTAAAATCCTTCTTTAGTCTTCCCTTTAGTAGGAAAACATGTCTCCAAGTAAAAATTCAGTCCATGTAGAGAAAATGATTTTCTCATTAGCACATCCAAGATATTTAATGTTCCCCAATACATATATATATATATACATATACTTTTTTCTAATAAAAGCATAGTGTAATGGCTGCTGTCTGTGCTGTGCACTTTGTCTTCTAGAAGGGAGGGGCATGGAGGGAAGTAGACAGTAGCATCACAAGCTTGCTCCTTGTCTCGTGTCCCTTCATTGCACCTTATGATACTGTCATTACACAAACCAAAATTACTCTAACAATGAGATGGGAAAAACCTATGAAGCCCACACCCAAGGATCTGGTTCAACCAGTCTTTCTCCTTCTTCTATGCTACTTTGAACTTTATGCAACTGTAGTGGATAGGTTTACACGATAGGGCCGGACATTGCAATTCAGGCTCCAGGAAGTGTCAGAGCCAAGTGGATGGAAGTTTGGGGGGAATAGAGTATGGGCTCTGAGTTCAGAAACGGGAGAAATCTTGCCCCTGGATCTCTTGGTAGGGAATATCCAACATCTGCTCTTAAGAGTTCCTTCTCTCTCTGATGAAGGCTGGGATTGAGATATGCCCTATGAACCCCTTTCAGCTTAGGCATAATAAAATGTACAGCATCACCCTCCCCCACCTCTGTTTTTCCTAGACTTTAGAGCAGCAGCAAGGATGGCATTTCCAGCTCTGTGTGTGTAGGTGGGGGGAGTATCAGGGAGGCTGCTGAGGGCTGTGTTGAGTGCAACCCCATATAAATGAATGGCTATGTTCATGGGTCACCTACCTTCCACTCTATGTTAACCCCAGAGAAGGAGTTTTGGATGAATGGAATAGGGGTGTGACTGTGGGTAGTAACTATCTGATGGTCAAACACTGTGAACTTAGGGTGGGACGTAGGTGTAGAAAAATCCCTGGATCGAAGGAGGGAGGCAAAGTGGTACCAGATTCCCATAAATGTGCAGTTCTGAAAGAGCAGCCCCCTGACATACAACCACCATCTAAAGGCCTAAAGGGGAGGAAAAGTTAAGGGTCCAGTAGCTCATCATGACCCCACCCCAGGGTCTCTACCCTATTCCAACTCTAAGATCACAGACCTAGAGAAACCACCTTTAGGTCAAAACAGAAGGTCAAACTTATAGAAGTAAAGCAAGTCAGGGAAGGTTAATCTCTTAATACTCTATTTAATAAGCTTACACATCATCACCTCTTGACTTTTAGGAAGGATAACTTAACAATAGGTGTAAAAGCCAGGACTAGGGAACTTGGGATGTGACTCCTAGTCTGGTGACCTTCACATAAACACATGGCCCAAGGACTGCTCCAGGGGAGAGGTGGGGACTGGCCTGTGATTGTGTAGTAAGCCTTGCCTGTCTCCCAGTCCTTGATCACCCCAGAGCCTGGCAGGTGAAGAAGCAATCAGACAGGATTTGTGGTGGTGTGGAGGTGACCTGGCAAAATGGATGGGGCAGGGTGCAATCCAGGGGTGTTCCACTGATCTGCTTCTAGCACAGCTTTTCTTGTCTCCTGACCCCCATCCATGTGGAAGAGCAGGGAGAAGAGGAAGAATTTCTCTAGAGTGATTTGGTGCTTTCTGCCATGTGCAGGGCGCATGGTGGACACAGCTCCAGGTGGTGTGTTTCTCATTGTGGAGATTTCTGTTCCAGCTGATGCCCCTGATCCAGATGACAACAGAAATGGACCCCATCCCCCATCCCTGTCAGGCCCCTCAACACGTGGAAATGCTGTGACCTGGGGTGGAGGGGGCAGAGTGAGCACAGGACTGCTCACACCCCTGGTTTCTCCCTGGAGCCAGGCCCTACCTCTGGGCCCCAATTCCCAAGGCAGCCTCCAGAATGGGCAGAGCAGTGAGAGTGGAGCCAGGACTTGTGGGAGGGGTCGGTACCCAGAGGAAAGAGTTGACAGGGCTGGGACCTGAGCCTGGCTGCTGCTGGGTGCTCGCAGGGGCACCCAGAAGTGAGTTCTGGGAATATGGGGAAGCTGGACTTGGACCCCGCTGGCTCCTGCTGGGAGAGTGCCACAGACAGGTGATGCTGATGGAACAGCAAGAAAACAGAAAGAATCAAGTCCCTTTGCCTTTCTCTTGCTGCTCCGTCTTCCATCAGGTACAGTAAGACAAGAAATTGAGAGACCAAAAGAAAAAAAGAAATGGAGAGACCCAGAGACAATACACAAAGACTTCACAGACACACCTCTCAAGAGAGACTTCTCACACAAACACCTTTCTCAGAGATCACATACTGAGACCTCACACAGGGACCTCATGTTGCTTCACAGACCCTCAGACAGAAACCTAGCACAGATTTAACAGATTTCCCAGAGCTACCTTCCAAAGGGACCTCATACAGAGACTTCACACAGAGATCTCACCCAGAGACAACACACAGAGACTTGGCACAAAGACCTCACAGAGACCTCACATCTATTCTTCAGTATCCATTGACAAGCCTTTCTTAGTGAATATGAAACCACTTAGCAAACTGGCAGCATGATAAATATATTATCAGTTGTGCCCCTCTGAGATCCACCAGACACTCACTGTCAGCATTACTCTAAATGGGGACATGTTTGAGAAGTTTTGTTCGTTTGGAATGTCACTGCCCCTGAAAAAAAGAATTATACATTCCAAATGTAGATTTTCAAATTTCTTTCTTAGGTGTTCATTAGCTTGAAAATCACATATTACATTATTTTATTTTTATTTATTTTAGAAGAATAAAGAAAATAATGTTTATTTCTTAGAAATGCATGTAGTACTCTATTTTTTTATTTTAAAAGATTTTTATTGGAGTATAGTTGAGTTACAAATTTGTGTTAGTTTCAGGTGTACAGCAAAGGGAGCCAGTTATACATATACATATGTCCACTTTTTTTAAAGATTCTTTTCCCATAGAGGCCATTACAGAGTATTGAGTAGAGCTCCCCGTGCTATACAGTAGGTTATTATTATCTATTTTGTATATAGTCGTGTGTATATGTCAATCCCAATCTCCCAATTTATCCTTCCCCCCTTATCTCCTGGTAACCATAAGTTTTCATTTGTACCCTTTTTTTAGGAGAATCACAAATTTTAAGCACAACTAAAACACTGTCAGTCTCCAGTGAGAGAAAATATTTGTCCAGTTTTAGTTATCATCCAGTCAAATGGTATCTGGCACATTTTTTACTTTATTGAGGACAGAACTTAAACTTGAGATGGCTTACTTGTTTCCTTTGGGAACATAAGAAAAACCTGCAACAAAGGTACTCTAGGAATGAAATAAACCAAGAAAGAAGCATCCGGACTCACATTCACTTCCCAGAGGGCTGTGTAACTAGCACATTATTTTGCACATAATAGCTTGCATCAGGTTTGTGGGGTTTGCTTTATTTTTGAACAGGCCAATAATCATGTGAGGATTTTTCACAAGTCAAATTTCTGGTTTTAAATTTTACATTCTGGCAAAATTATGCTTCTGAATATTATTTTATTTCTTAAAATGTGGTAATGCCCTAAAATGATATTACACAATCATAACGTTCAGCTAACATACTTAAAATGATGGGCTATTAAGGATTCATTCTTAAATAATTCTATGAAATGCACATTTTCTAAGACATGCAGTTAGGATCCACTTTATATTCATTATAGGGTTAACACATTGCTTAAAAAATTTTTGAAAGATTATAAAATATATGACTTAGCCTATGCTTGACATTCTACATGTTACCTCATAAAATTACTGAGGGAAGGATATCTTAATATCTGAATTGAAGGTAGTGTACATTTAATCTACATTTGGCTTATAACAATGAATAATGAAAGGCTTTCATTTATTATATATCTCACGCTTTCCAAAGGGTACACTTCTAAAAGACTACTGATTTCTCACTGCTAATAAGCAACCTATTGCCCTTGCCTTGGTAAAATCTATCTTAATGACAGCTGGTTGTCTCCCAGATTATCCATTGGTATTACAGCGTCACGGTCTTTTAAGAGGAACGGGGCTGACACGAGGACTCTTTGGGCTTATTTCTACAAGAAATTTAGTTTTTCTATTCTCCTAATTAAAAAATGTATAATTATTAATTTTTCCCTTTACTCCTTTATGTCATTGAATCAGAAAACAATGGACTATGGTCATGTATGTCATCTAATACTCTATCAGATCCCTTTTTTTAAATAGTGCAGCTTACTCAGGTAAGTTTACTGATCAGAACAAAATGGAATCAATTAGGAAAAAGTTCATACAGGAAAATATCCTTTTCAAAGTTGACTATTTTAACACAGTTAAATAAGTGATTATTTTTTAATCCTTTGAGTTAAAATTGTTCAGGGTGGCCAAGAAAGTCTGGAAACATGAAAAATGTCCATAAAAGCACTTTATTACTATAATACGTTGAATGTGTTGCTCCTCATTATTAATTCACAGTTCATTAAGCTGGGCAAAATTACAATGAACAATGTGCATTAAAGCAAAATTCCCATCAACCATTGTCCATCTGTCATACATTGTGTCAGATGATTTGTGTGTCTAATTTTCATGGAAAAACTTGTACCTTTACTCCAGAATAAGAAATCAAGGGGGATCAATCTATTAAAAAGATATTAATATTCCCAGACTCTGTGGCCTTCCGTATTTTCTTTTTAAGAAGATTCACCTAGTGCAAATCTTATAAATATTTTTACCATTTAATATGCCCAGACAAAATGGATACAAAAATTAGATAAAAGAGAAAACAACAAAAACAGATCCCCTTTGTTTTCAAAACATTTGATGTTTACATCGAAATATTTTGTTGAAAATGAAGTGATTTTTAATCTATAGTTAAAAGACACTATAATGATATTTAGAACATATTACAGATCTGGATTTTTACAAATAGGTTTTTATTTAAAACAGGTCTCACACTGATATCAAGAAACCAGGCACTCTAGAACAAAATGTGGAGAGATGGCAATTATGCGATGACTTCTTAATACTCCAAGGGAAAAAGATTTTTTCCAAAGTAGTCCATCTACAATATTAACCCTTAAGATCTACTCCCCTTGATAGGTTTCAATATTATTTTCTCTTTTATGCACATTTACTTTATAATTAACTCCTACAGGAGGACATTTCTGGAAACGTTCCCAGATATCTATAGCCACACTTTCTGTCATGATCACACCATGGAAAAAGTAGGGAACATCCAGATCCTGATGATCCAGGGGGTTCATCATTACCCCTTTGAGGTCAGTCAGAATCATAATCATTCCCAGAACAGGGTCGGTCTTTACATTTGTGCCCCTAGACATGCAGATTGTAACACTACCCACCCAAAGGCAAGTTGTCTTCCTTACTCAGGTTTGCAGGGGCACCACTCACTGTGGTAGCTAGAAGAGTCCGTTGCCCCCAACCCGGACCTGCATTCCCTACTCTCCACAGACACATCGTACTACAAATATACAAGTGGTGCTGATGAAACTTCCAGAAAGCTATAAAATAATGCATGCCAGGCACGGTAGATGAGGATTTTGAAAATGCTAACATCTTCTCTAGGAAATAAAGGTGGCATACCTATGTGGCTTTAAGCATTTTTGTGCATTAGCTGGCCCCCTGGATCTGGGAAAAAGCATCTGATTTTAAAGTTTCTCAGCCTCATTCTCTGCAATGAAATCTGAAGCTCTTCCTTCCTTCTCTGAGTCCAGAAGCTGGAATTGATACAGTGTGCTCTCTGTGATTTGTCTCTACCATTTGTTTCCAGTGACCACTTCAACTCAGATATCTCTCAATTCAGGGATCACTCCTAAACTTCAGGACGAAGGTCACTGCCCTTTTTATTCCCACCACAATTTTATGCTAGTAACCATTTACAGTGTCAATAAATTTATTTTGTAGAATGTGCCCCCTGGACTCCACCTGCTAAATCTGTTTTGTGGGCAAACCATTTGTTACTTAGCTAAACAAATTTTATAAAATCATATTTCATAAAATTGTATTTTATAAAATGTTACTTTCTTATTTTATAAAATTGGTAAATCCAGGGATTTAGGCTTAATTATTATTTTTTAAAATGTTGGTACTCATTTTGCCAATTTTTCTCTTTTTACATATATCAGAAAATATGTTAAGAACTCAACTGTGAAGATACCACTATTTTTATTTTTTCTCACTTTTTGTACTTAACTTTTATAACAAACCTTTATTATTGCACAGAAAACAAGAAAGTTTGTTCCTTGGAAAACATCAGTCCTAAGAACGTACTAAGTTAAAGCTTAGCATGTTAGATCTGCGAGTAGCCTTGTCTTTTTTTTTTTTTTTTTTGGTATGCAGGCCTCTCACTGTTGTGGCCTCTCCCGTTGCAGAGCACAGGCTCCGGACACGCCGGCTCAGCGGTCATGGCTCACGGGTCCAGCCGCTCCACAGCATGTGGGATCTTCCCGGACCGGGGCACGAACCCGTGTCCCCTGCATCGGCAGGCAGACTCTCAACCACTGCGCCACCAGGGAAGCCCAACCTTGTCTCTTTTTTAATGATGCTTTTTTCTGAATTGGTAAAAAAAAAAAAAAAAAAAAGCCTTAAGTCTTAGGAACAGAAGCAAATTGAGAATTAAAATCCAAATCATTCAAATGAAGTTTGTCAGAACAGTTTGTGTGTGGAGAGGACAGCTTCTAGGCACTTCAGAGAAACCAGCAGGACAGAATTGAGAATAGCCAGCACCTTACAGGGCTTCCCACAGAAATGCTTTAATGCAAAGAGGTGACTAGATTTCACAGGGAGACCAGGGAGAGGATGCAGAGATAATTAAATCACATTCAAGCACCTGTTTACCTGGGAGGTAAGTTCCTTCATATTGTGGTCAGATGCTGTTTAGGGGGACACTGGTGCAGGGGAGGTGTTGGGAGGATGAACTCTTTTCTGAGTGATTTTGCAAGTGTGAAAATTCATCCAACAGAGATGCTAGAAAAATTTGCTCCTAGTAGCGAGCATCCAACATGATATTTTGGGACAAAAATGTGTATTTGGAAGAACTTTTCACAAAAGAGCAGTGATCGGAGGAAAAGATTCATATGGGCCTGGCTAGTAATATTCTTCCTTCACAATTTTCTTGTGGGTTCCTGAGGCCTGTTGTGACTGCTTGGAGACCTGGTCCCCAAGCAATGGCCCTCTTTGTCGTACTCAGGGTAACCCAGGAAGTTGCTTGTCTGAAGCAGAAAAGGTTCTCCCTTCCACTCATGTCCTCTTGCTGATCAGATGAACACAGGGCATCATCTACAGCTGAGAGGTGTTTGTTAACTACCTTTGTTTCATAGGACACAACTCATATATACTCTACAGTAATGTTTATCACTGTCTTTTATAATCTCAAGGTAAGAAGTAATCAGTGTTAAAATCATTCTACTGGAATAACAAAGCACATGATTTTTTTTTCCCTAATAGTGATGGTATTTGTTTGCTAGGGCTGCCATAACAAAATACCACACTGGCTACTAGGTGGCTTAAACAACAAAAATATATTTTCTCATAGCTCTAGAGGCTAGAAGTCCAAGATCAAAGTATCAAGTTTAGTTTCTTTGAGGTCTCTCTCCTTTGATGGCTACCTTCTCGCTGTGTCCTCACATGGTTGCCCCTCAGTCTGTGCATGTCTGTGTTCTAGTATTCCCCCCTTATAAAGATACAAGTCATCTTGGATTAGAGTCCATCCATATGATCATTTTACCTTAATTTTCTCTTCCAAAGCAGTATTTCCAAGTAGAAGTTAAGCTGACTGTACAAGCAATCAGGTATTGAATAAGAGGCATTGCTATGGAGACAAAAAAACAATGGTTAATAATGGAGGCAAATTTCATACCAGTTTTTGAGTTCTGAGGGTAGACAGTTGAGAAGATCTCTAAATGTCAGGGTTAAAGCATCTTTTGTAGTTTGAATGTCCATCAGATGTTCAGGTAAACTTTCTGAGTGGTCCATATAGCAACAGGAATGAAGAAGACTGTCTAAACATGAGCTGCTGTGGAGATTTCTCTGAAGTTTATATTAAGATATCTACCTTCAGTATGCAGGACTTCAGAAAAAAAGGCAGTTTTAGTTTCAATGATTCCAAGTTAAAAGGGTGGGAGAAAATTTGGAAACACTAGTTTGGAGAGTTGTAGTCAGGTAGTGGAGGAAACTAGAAAAATTCAGGACACAGTCCAGTTTTCAGGTAATTAACAAAACTTCAAGGAAAATTAATAGCACTAGAATCTAATATCCACAATACGTATTTTGGTTTCTATCGAAAGATAATTTTTCTCTCTAAAATCACCCTCATTTCTATCAAAGATAGCCAAATTAAGACAAATTTCTTTGCAAAATAAGTCTAGATTCAATAAACTTGGTCTTATTTATATAAGTATAGCAAGGATTGTGACTGACCATATAGGCTTATTTTTTATTTTTATTTTTTGCTTTTATTAAGAGAATTTATTGCCTCTCTCTCCTCCCAATAGCTCAAACATGAAGAAGCAACATCAGAGGAAGACAGACAGAAAATGGCTCTTTGAGTTTGTCCTTCTTGGCATTGGTGAAGGAAGAGGCAGCTTTCTCAAAGTTTTTATCTGCTTAATAGGATGTAGTGGAGAAAGGGAACAAGGAAAGTCAGAGGATAAGTGAACAGGCTCTGCACCTACCAAGGATGTGTTATCCTCCTAATCGTCCCAGTAGGAATATTCCATTCATGTTCTTTGATCTGATCCTTGCATTGGAAGACACTTCTTTTGTTAATCTCTTTTTTTAATTTAATTTTTATTTTATATTGAAGTATAGTTGATTTACAATGTTGAATTAGTTTCAGGTGTACAGCAAAATGATTCAGTTATACATATACATATATCCATTCTTTTTCAGATTCTTTTGCCATATAGGTTATTACAGAATAGTGAGTAGAGTTCCCTTTGCTATACAGTAGGGTCTTGTTGATTATCTATTTTATATATAGTAGTGTGTATATGTGAATCCAAACTCCTAATTTATCCCTCCCCATACCTTTTCCCTTTAGTAACCATAAGTTTGTTTTTTAAGTCTGTGGGTTTGTTTCTCTTTTGTAATTAAGTTCATTTGTATCATGTTTTCAGATTCCACAGATAAGTGATATCATATGATACTTGTCTTTCTCTGAATTACTTCACTTAGTATGATAATCTCTACGTCAATTCATGTTACTGCAAATGGCATTATTTCATTCATTTTTATGGCTGAGTAATATTCCATTGTATATATGTACCACATCTTCTTTATCCATTCACCTGTCGATGGACATTTAAATTGCTTTCATATCCTGGTTATTGTGAATAGTGCTGCACCGAACACTGGGGTGCATGTATCTTTTGGAAGTATAATTTTCTCCAGATACATGCCTAAGAGTAGGATTGCTGGATCATATGGTACTTCTATTTTTAGTTTTTTAAGGAATCCCATAATAATCTCCATAGTGGTTGAACCAATTTACATTCCCACCAACAGTGCAGGAGGACTCCTTTTCTCCACACCCTCTCCAACATTTTTGTAGTCTACAGTTTGTAGACTTTTTGATGACGGTTACTCTGACTGGTGTGAGGTGATACCTCATTGTAGTTTTGATTTGCATTTCTCTAATAATTAGCGATGTTGAGCAGATTTTCATGTGCTTTTTGCCCATCAGTATGTCTTCTTTGGAGAAATGTCTATTTAGATCTTCTGTCCTTTTTTTTTTTTTTTTTTTTTTTGCGGTATGCGGGCCTCTCACTGTTGTGGCCTCCCCCGTTGCGGAGCACAGGCTCCGGATGCGCAGGCTCCGGACGCGCTGGCTCAGCGGCCATGGCTCACGGGCCCAGCCGCTCCGCGGCATATGGGATCCTCCCAGACCGGGGCACGAACCCGTATCCCCTGCATCGGCAGGCGGACTCTCAACCACTTGCGCCACCAGGGAGGCCCCTTGCGCCACCAGGGAGGCCCCTGTCCATTTTTTGATTGGGTTGTTTGCTTTTTTGATATTGAGCTGCATGAGCTATTTGTATACTTTGGAGATTATTCCATTGTCAGTCTCATCATTTGCAAATATTTTCTCCCATTCTGTAGGTTGTCTTTTTGTTTTGTTTATGGTTTCCTTTGCTGTGCAAAAGCTTTTAAGTTTGATTAGGTCCCATTTGTTTATTTTAGTTTTTGTTTTCTTTCCTCTAGGAGGTGGATCCAAAAAGATATTGCTGCTGTGAAAGAGTGTTCTGCCTGGATTTTCCTCTAAGCGTTTTATAATATCCAGTCTTACATTTAGGTCTTTAATGCATTTTGAGTTTATTTTTGTCTGTGATGTTAGAAAATTGTTCTAATTTCATTTTTTTACATGTAGCTGTCCAGTTTTCCCAGCACCACTTATGGAAGAGACTGTCTTTTCTCCATTGTATATTCCTGCCTCCTTTGTCATAGATTAATTGACCATAGTTGTGTGGGTTTATTTCTGGGCTTTCTATTGTGTTCCATTGATCTATATTTCTGTTTTTGTGCAAGTACCATACTGATTACTGTAGCTTTGTAATATAGTCTGAAGACAGTGAGCCTGATTCCTCCAGCTCCATTTTGCTTTCATAGTATGCTTTGGCTATTTGGGGGTTTGTGTTTCTATACACATTTTAAAATTTTCTGTTCTAGTTCTGTGAAAAATGCCATTGGTGGGGGCTTTCCTGGCGGTCTGGTGGTTGGGACTTCACCTTCCAATGAGGAGGATGCAGGTTCGATCCCTGGTCAGGGAGTTGGGATCCCACATGCCATGCAACCAAAAAAACACACACAAAAAAACAAAAACCAAAACATAAAACAGAAGCAATATTGTAACAAATTCAATAAAGACTTTAAAAATGGTCCACATGAAAAAAATCTAAAAAAAAAAATTCCACTGGTAATTTAATAGGGATTGCATTGAATCTGTAGATTGCCTTAAGTAGTATAGTCATTTTGACAGTATTGATTCTTCCAATCCAAGCACATGGTATATCTCTCCATCTGTTTGTGTCACTTTCGATTTCTTTCATCAGCATCTTAGAGTTTTCAGAGTACAGGTCTTTTGTCTCCTTAGGTAGATTTATTTATAGGTATTTATTCTCTTTGATGTGATGGTAAATGGGATTCCTTCCATAATTTCTCTTTCTGATCTTTTGTTTTTGGTGTATAGGAATGAAAGAGATTTCTGTGTATTAATTTTGTATTCTGTGACTTTACTGAATTCATTGATGTGGTGTATCACACTGATTGATATGTGGAGATTGAAAAATCCTTGCATCCTTGGGATAAATCCCACTTGATCATGGTGTCTGAGCCTTTTAATGCGTTGTTGGATTCACTTTGCTAGTATTTTGTAAATGATTTTTGAGTCTATGTTCATCAGTGATATTGACTTATTTTTTCTTTTTTTGTAGTACCTTTGTTTGGTTTTGGTATCAGGGTGATTATGGCCTCATAGGATGAGTTTGGGAATGTTTCTTCTTCTGAAATTTTATGGAATAGTTTCAGAAGAACAGGTGTTTAGTGTTCTCTAAATGCTTGATAGAATTCACCTGTGAAGCCATCTGATCTTGGACTTTTGTTTGTTGGGAGCTTCTTTTTTTAAAATAAATTTTAATAAATTTAAAAAGTAAATTTATTTATTTATTTTATTTTGGGCTGCATTGGGTGTTTGTTGTTGTATGTAGGCTTTCTTTTTTTAGTTGTGGCAAGCAGGGGCTACTCTTCATTGTGGTGCATGGGCTACTCATTGCGGTGACTTCTCTTGTCGCAGAGCATGGGATCTAGGCACGTGAGCTTCAGTAGTTGTGGCATGCAGGCTCAGCAGCTGTGGTTCGTGGGCTCTAGAGAGCAGGCTTAGTAGTTGTGACCCACGGGCTTAGTTGCTCTGTGACATGTGGGATCTTCCTGGACCAGGGTTCGAACCCGTGTCCCCTGCCTTGGCAGGTGGTTTCTTAACAACTGCGCCACCAGGGATGCCCTGTTGGAGTTTCTTCATCACAGTTTCAATTTCAGGACTTGTGATTTGTCTGTTCATATTTTCTATTTCTTCCTGGTTCAGTCTTCGAAGGTTGTACCTTTCTAAGAATTTGTCCATTTCTTCTAGGTTGTGCATTTTACAGGCATATAGTTTCTGATAGTAGTCTCTTTTGAGCTTTGTATTTCTGTGGTGTCCATTGTAACTTCTTTTGTATTTCTAATTTTATCGCTTTGAGCTCTCCCCATTTTTTTCTTGATGATGCTGGCTAATGGTTTATCAATTTTGTTTATCTTTTCAAAGAACCAGCTTCTAGTTTCATTGATCTTTCCTACTGTTTTCTTTGTCTCTCATTTATTTCTGCTCTGATCTATATGATTTCTTTCCTTCTACTTGATTTGGGTTTTGTTTGTTCTCCTTTCTCTAGTTGCTTTACGTATAACGTTAGGCTGTTTATTTGAGATTTTTCTTGTTTCCTGAGGTAAGATTTTATCACTATAAACTTCCCTCTTAGAAATGCTTCTGCTGCATCCCATAGGTTTTGGATCTTCATGTTTTTGTTTTCATTCGTAGGTATTTTTTAATTTTTGCTTTGATTTCTTCAGTGATACATTGGTTGCTTATAGCATATTGTTTAGCCTCCATGTATTTGTGTTTTTTACAGTTTTTTTTCTTGTAGTTGATTTCTAATCTCATAGCATTGTTTTTGGAATAGGTGCTTCATATGATTTCAATTTTCTTAAATTTACCAAGGCTCACTTTGTGGCGCAGCGTGTGATCTATCCTGGAGAATGTTTCGTGTGCACTTGAGGAGAATGTGTATTCTGTTGCTTTCAGATGGAATGCTCTCTAAGTATCAATTAAGTCCTTCTGGTCTAATGTATCATTCAAGGCCTGTGTTTTCATATTGATTTTGTCTGGATGATCTGTGCATTGATGAAAGTGGGGTGTTAACATCCCCCAATACTATTGTGTTACTGTCAATTTCTCCTTTTATGGCTATTAGCATTTGCCTTATATATTGAGGCGTTCCTATGTTGGGTGAATATATATTTACAATTGTTGAATCTTCTTCTTGGATTGATTCCTTGATCATTATGCAGTGTCTTGGTCCTTCTTGGTCCTTGTTACAGTCTTTATTTTAGAGTCTATTTTGTCTGATATGACTATTGCTACGCTGGCTTTCCTTTGATTTCCATTTGTATGGAATACCTTTCTTTTACCCTCTCACTTTCAGTCTGTGTGGGTGTCTAGATCTAAAGTGAGTTTCTAGTAGGCAGCATATATATGGTTCTTGCTTTTGTATCTGTTCAGCCAGTCTATGTCTTTTGGTTGGAGCATTTAGTCTCTTTACTTTTAATGTAATTATCAATATGTATGTTCTTACTGTCATTTTGTTCATTGTTTTGGGTTTGTTTTTGTAGCTCTTTTTTCTTCCCTTCCTCTTTTGTTCTCTTCCCTTGTGGTTTGATGACCATCTTTAGTGTTGCATTTGGGTTGCTTTTTCTTTGTGTATCTATTGTCGATTTCTGGTTTGCATTTCCCATGAGGTTTTGATATAGCAGAGTGTATATATATATATATATATATATATATATATATATATATATTATATATATATATATATATATATATGAAAAGTTGCTTTAAGTTGCTGGTCTCTTAATTTCAAATGCATTTCCAATATCCTGCATTTGTACTCTCCTCTTCTCATGATTGCTTGTTTTGATATCATATTTGTGAGTGGATGATTTCCTACCTTTACTGTATGTTTGCCTTTAATGGTGAGCTTTCCCATTCATAATTTTCTTCTTTTCTAGTTGTGGCATTTTCTTTTTCATCTAGAGAAGTTCCTTTAGCATTTGTTGTAAAGCTGGTTTGATGGTGCTGAATTCTCTTAGCTTTTGTTTGTCTATAAAGCTTTTGATTTCTCTGTCAGGTCTGAATAAGAGCCTTGCTGGGTAGAGTATTTTTGGTCGTAGGTTTTTGCCTTTCATCACTGTAAATATATTGGGCCACTCCCTTCTGGCCTGCAGAGTTTCTGCTGAAAAAATCAGCTGATAAGCTTACTGGGGTTTCCTTGTATGTTATTTGTTGTTTTTCTCTTGTTGCTTTTAATGTTTTCTTTGTCTTTAATTTTTGTCCATTTCATTCATGTGTGTTGGCATGTTCCTCTTTGGGTTTGCCCTGTATTTCACTCTCTGTGCTTCCTGGACTTGAGTGACTGTTCCTTTTCCATGTTAGGGAAGTTTTTGGCTATTATCTCTTCAAATATTTTTTCAGCCCCTCTGTCTCTCTCTTCTCCTTCTGGGACCCCTATAATGTGAATGTTGGCACATTTAATGTTGTCCCAGAGGTCTCTTAGACTGTCCTCATTTGTTTTCATGTTTTTTCTTTATTCGGTTCCAAAGCAGTGATTTTCACCAATCTGTCTACCAGCTCACTTATTTATTCTTCTGCCTCATTTATTCTGCTATTGATTACTTGTAGAGTATTTTTCATTTCAGTTATTGTTTATCTCTGTTTTTTAAAACTTCTAGCTCTTTGTTTAAACTTTCATCTATGTTCTTGGTCTGTGCCTCCATTCTTTTTCCAGTTACTTGTATCATCTTTACTATCATTACTCTGAATTCTTTTTCAGGAAGATTGCCTATCATCTCCACTTCACTTAGGTGTTCTTCCAGAGTTTGATGATGTTCCTTCATCTGGAACACATTTCTCTGCCTTTTGTGTTTGTAGCCTCCTTTCCTCAGGCTGCAGGATCTTGGCTCCTCTCACTTCTGGTGCCTGCCCCCTGATGGGTGAGGTTGGTCCAGGAGCTTGTGCAGTCTTCCTGGTGGTAGGGACTGGTGCCTGCCCACTGGTGAGTGGAGCTGGGTTTTCTCCCTCTGGTGGGCAGGGCTGTGTCAAGTGGTGTTTAGAGGCGGCTGTGCGATCAGAATAAATTTAGGCAGCCTGTCTGCTCATGGGAGGGTCTGTGTTCCCACCCTGTTGGTTGTTTGCCCTGAGGCATCCCAGAACTGGAGACTGCAGGCTATTGGGTGGGGCCAGGTCTCAGTGCCCAAATGGTGACCTCCAGGAAAGCTCACACCAAAAAATATTCCCTGGGTCCTCTGCCACCAGTGTTCTTGCCCCCACAGTGAGCCACAGCCAACTTCTTCCTCCCCAGGAGACCCTCCAAGACCCTCAGGTAGGTCTGGCCCAAGCTTTTATGGAGTTACTGCTTTGCCCTGAGTCCCAGTACACATGAAACCTTGTGTGCACCCTCCAAAAGTGGAGTCTCTTTCCCCCAATCCTGTGGAGCTCCTGCCCTCAAGTCCCACTGGCCTTCAAGATCAAATGCTCTGGGATCTCCTCCTCTCATTGCCATGTCCCCAGGCTGAGGAGCCTCACGTGGGTCTCAGAACTCTCACTCCTGTGGGAAAACCTCTGTGATATGATGATTATTTTCCACTTTCTGGGTCACCCACCCAGCAGGTATGAGATTTGATTATATCACAAAAGCACCCCTCCTACCATCTAGTTGTAGCTTCTTCTTTGTCTTTGGATGTAGAATGTCTTTTTTGTATGTTCAAGTCTTTTTTGTTGATGGTTGTTCCGCAGTTCATTGTGATTTGGGTGGTTTCCTGAGAGGAGGTGAGCTCACGTCCTTCTACTCTGCCATCTTTCTCTCTACCCTCTCTCCTGAATGTCACTGTGAGGAGTTCTGGCTTCTTAAAGTTCAATTTTGATTGAAATTCATGAAGGACTTCAGGTTTTACCTCTGGTCAACCACTATCTCTGCAGAATATCTCCAGGGTTAGAGGGAAATCTCCCATATAGGCTCTTTTCAATCTGCTTTGCTGGAACTTTTTATAAGGAATCGCCAGATTAAACTTTTAATAGTCCCTTGAGGCTAAGAAGCCAAGCCAATCATTTGACATCTATAGATTTGGGTGAATTCTTCTCCTCAATGTCCCCCAGATATTCTGAGGTTCTTGCATTTGCCAGGAAGTGACCTTCCTTACTCAGCTAGTAAGGCTGCTGGGAACTCTAAGCAAGGTACCACACTATTTTCCCAAGGGGCTTTATTGGCTCCATGAAGTCAACCTTAGTTTCTTAAAGCTGTTTGGTCAAACCTAAGTTTATGTATATCTCTCTCAACTATGACATTCTAGGCAGAACTTTAGTAATATAATCAATGTTTGCAATTATGTGCTATTATAAGGAGAACAGATTCTTATTGAAATTATGCAAATAACTATATTGCCAAGAAAATAAAAATGTTCACTGAAAGCTTCTGAATTCTGGAGGAATCGGGTAGGGAGAAAAAGACAAATGATTCAATTTTGCTTACTAGGGTATAATTTACCAAACTGCTCTAAGCTTAAGAGAGAAAAACAAATTTTCCGACATTTGGAGAAACAAAACTTAAAAAAAAAAACACAGCAATGTTTCAAATGTAAAAATCATAGGGCTTCCCTGGTGGTGCAGTGGTTGAGAGTCTGCCTGTGATGCAGGGGACCCGGGTTCGTGCCCCGGTCTGGGAGGATCCCACATACCGTGGAGCGGCTGGGCTTGTGAACCATGGCCGCTGAGCCTGCGCATCCGGAGCCTGTGCTCCACAACGGGAGAGGCCACAACAGTGAGAGGCCCGCGTACCACGAAAAAAAAATCATAAAATGGGGCTTTCCTGGTGGCACAGTGTTTAAGAATCTGCCTGCCAGTGCAAGGGACATGGGTTCAAACCCTGGTCCAGGAAGATCCCACATGCCGCAGAGCAACTAAGCCCACGTGCCACAACTACTGAGCCTGTATTCTAGAGTCCATGAGCCACAACTACTAAAGCCCATGAGCCACAACTACTGAAGCCCATGCACCTAGAGCCCATGCTCTACAACAAGAGAAGCCACAGCAATGAGAAGCCCACGCACCACAACGAAGAGTAGCTGCCATTCGCTGCAACTAGAGAAAGCCCACACACAGCAACAAAGACCCAATGCAGCCAAAAATAAATAAACTAAATAAATTTATTTTTAAAATCATAAAATATTATAACCATCTTCTTCAGTTTATTTAGTCCCATGTAATTAATTCTTGTTTTGTTTGATCTTTTGTTAGAAGTTTTATGAAACCGTCAATTTCTCCATTAGGGTTTTGTAAATTCTTACTCAGTTCAGTGTAATGATTTGAAATTCATCAGAAACTTGTGTTCCAGAATACTTGTTAGATCCTTTTCCATGAATTTCTCTGAACATGAAACACATTTTCAGGAAGCTTTTGTAAAAGCATCTGAGTAAAACCATTGTCTAAGTAATAAAAGACAAATATCCATTACTAAAAATTTGATTCATTCTAATGGAATTGACAAGAAAATTTATCTCTGTGACACAAAACATTTAAGATAATAACTAGAATTATGACTGATAACATTATACTAGGACATATCCAATTTTAGGAATTTCATATACTTTCTAGAACATTTATATTAATAACATTCACCCTTATGATATAACCTAGAGTTTATGATCATTTATTTAACAATGCTTCCCATGTAAGTAACATACCAAATAAGCCTAATGAGTTTCATAGCTCTCTTTTCTAATAAGATAAAACAAATCTTTGAGGGTGTTCCAAGGGGCCTCTGGAAAACCTGAACATTATTTCCAGGTCAATAAGACTTCATTTTGAATTTGACTTGGGGGAAAATCTACTTTTTCAAAAATAAAAATGTTTTAAAACACTTTGTCAAATATGATCATATGTCACTGTGAATTAATATTTAGTTATCAATTTAATCAAAGTGACAAAGATTCACCTGTAAATACAGATAGTTAAATAGTGTAAAAAGACTTAGCTCTTTTAATGTTGAAAGCACTCAGTTTTTCTTCAAAATTATCAGACTCATCAAGACAAAATGTACAATATTTGTTTTGCTAGACAGATTACATTAAATGTAAAAAAAAGTCTTTGTTTACAATTTCTCATTAAGAGCAGACCAATAATTAAGAAAATTTTGCAAAAAGAGAGAAAAAACAAATTTTAATTTTCTACCAGCTTACTTTGGATATTAAAACTCAATCACTTTATTAAATTCATTCCAATCTTAGACCTGACTACACATAAAATTCCTTTCTAAAGATTCCTTTTTAACAAACCTCTTACAACTTTCTCTGCCCATTTTGATTTGTCCCTTGTTCTCTTTCCCATTTAGAAGTTACCAGCTTTAGGACAAAAATCACTTAACAAAGTTTTTACATGAACAAAAACATCTCCATAGCTTACACTTTTTCTTACCCCAAAACATATTCTAATTTCCTTATAATTCCTAGTAGCTTTAACCACATATATTATTTACAATTCTTAATCCTTTGAAGCTTTAATTTTTTTGTAAAGATAAAGTTAAAAATTATTAACTGTGTAAGTATTTTGTGGCTTGGCAAACTTATAAATACATTTCATAATTTCTAGAAACATATTCGACTTCATAGTACAAGCTTTTTTTTTTTAAATTTATTTATTTATTTATTTATGGCTGTGTTGGGTCTTTGTTTCTGTGTGAGGGCTTTCTCTAGTTGTGGCAAGCGGGGGCCACTCCTCATCTCAGTGCACGGGCCTCTCACTATCACGGCCTCTCTTGTTGCAGAGCACAGGCTCCAGACGCGCAGGCTCAGTAATTGAGGCTCACAGACCCAGTTGCTCTGCGGCATGTGGGATCTTCCCAGACCAGGGCTCGAACCCGTGTCCCCTGCATTGGCAGGCAGATTCTCAACCACTGTGCCACCAGGGAAGCCCCATAGTACAAGCTTTTAATGAAGCACAAGACATGTTTACTAATAGAACCAAACATATTTAGTGTGTAATAAGAGGTCAAAAGTAGGTAAACTTAGACTCGTGCAGCAATTAATATTTCAGTATTTTGTCTTAGTTGGAAATGATCTAGACATTCAATTCATTTAATTTAACTTAGCAAAACTCTAAGGGTACAATTTATCAAAGACATTTAGAAAACTATTTAAGTTGACATAGCAAAAACAATTATTGCTAAAAAAAAGTTTACCTAAAAGAATTCTTATGTCTATTTAATTAATTTGTTCTTAACAATCACTCAGATTACTCATGACAATTTCATAAGATGTTAAAGTAGTGTTAGCCATCATCTTAAATTATTATTATTCTTACTGTTTTCTGAGAAATTTTGTAAAAGAGATAACATGAGCTTATTTGACTTTTAGTAAAACTACATAGCATAAAGCTATTATACTTAATGCTGATAACTCTTAAGATATGTCTGTATTAATTAAACCATTAAACCTGAACTAGATTTTGCTTACCAAAAATTATCTAAGATCATGTGAATTTGAAAAATATTTGTATTCGTTTTTGTTATATTTTTGAGAATTTTTAGATTGCTTGTTGGAATAAATTAAGTTTACTCACTCAGATAGCTACAGTCTTTTATTAGTTATGGAGAAGACTTTTAAGTCTTCTTGCCCTTTAAGTGTACTTGCCCTTGATAAACAATTTTAAGGAGACTGTGATTTAGAGTTTGAGCAAGAGAGGGTTTTTTTTGGTGGTTTTTGTTTAAAAAAAAACCTCTTTCCTTTTTTTTCTTTAAATTTTAGTTTCAGGTTCTAACAATTGAGATAATCTGGGCTCAGTCTCAGGCAATGTGGCTGTGTTTACATTTCAAAGACATGGTAAGATTTATAACGTTAAGGGACAGAGAAAAAAATGTAAATTTTCTTCTGTGAGTTTTGGAGTGTATTTTTCTATTATCATAAGTCTCAGGGTAATTATTATTTTAAAAACTTTTTCTTCTTAAGTACAGGACAATTTTGCTCCAATTATCCTCAACTTTTATAATATCTACAAGAATTTGAGAGGAATAGGTTTCAGGGTTGGTGAAGATAAATGGGCCTTGACTTGTTCCTAAGTTGCATTTCTGGTTTTGTAGAGATTTGGAAGACAAAGATAATTGTTTCCATTAGCTCTTGAATATTGGCTTCCAACTGATCTTTTCCTAATTATTTGTAGGAGGGCCTAAGGAATTGCTGAGGAGATGGGGCAATTTTTAAAATTTTTCTTAAAAAGGGGAATTCACGTTGGATCTTTAAGTCTAATTTCTGTTATTTCATCTTAATAACGATTCCCTAAGGCTAGCTGTTATACATTATTTTTCCTTTCAATTTGATCCTTCCATAAATACCAATATGACAGCTGTTTATGATGAGAGCTCTCAAAAAGGTAATCTTTTAAATACAGCATATTTAAAGGAGCCATCATCTGGCCATTGAGGAGTAAGACCTTTCATTAATTTCAAATAGTGACTCAAATCAGTAAGGCTTTTTATGGAACGACCCAGAGGTAACTTTTCTGGCTTAGAATAAATCCTTACCATGGATGAAATAAGCATACTTTCAGATGGAGAGGGCACGGATGGTATAGCCCCTATAATGTGAAAATTCATTTCCAAGGATAATCTAAGAAAGCAAAGGCCTTCATTGCACAGGCAGTAAGGGTGGTATAATGCAAACTGTGTCCCTGGTCTCTCCTGGGAATTTGAGGCCCCTCTGATCCCAAACCTACTAATCTGTGACATCAGGCATATGCTGCTGGAATGGGACTTTTCCAACACTTACAAGGTAATGAAGGTTGAAACAACAAAGGCCCCTTATGGACTGGGTCCCCTTAGGACAAACTCCTCTGACAGCTGGCATGACAAGACTAGAGTGTGCTGTTTATGACTTTGCGTCTCAGAACCCCAGTCAATTCAACTGGTTACCAGATGCACCCCAGTAAATACACCATCCAGATGGTGGAGACCAGAGAGAATATTCTCACTGGACAAAAAGCCAAACTCTCAGGACATAGAAAAATACAGAAGGAAAAATCTCATCCAGTTTTTATCTAGAGGACTGACAGCAAAGTTTGTCTTAATAGGCACTGGACTGGAGAGAACTGTTAACTCACCAGTCTGTGAGGCTGTCTCCAACAGCAGACTTATAGGGCCTATGCCTGTACTCTGCCCTATGGTTCTTTCTTCTTATGAAACATGACTCAGGAGACAGAGACAAAGAAAAACAGTTACTATCTCTGGGAGGAAAGGATTAAGAAAAACTGAGATGAGATTACTCATTTCCAAAAACCAGATTTTCTATGTCACAAGGATCTTGCTCCATAAGTATTTTCTTCTGCTAATCTAAATTTAGAGATAGAGAAAAGGAGACTCTTAAGCACTTTCCCACCCACCAGACCTTACAGGCCTGGGAAGTTGAGGAGATAAGAAATTTTACCTTCTGCTGGCCTTTGTCATGTGTCCTAGGATCTCTCAGCTGCAGCCGTCTTGTGGTGGGAAGCAGGGTTTAGCCAGCCTCCTGGTTGTCTTGTCAGCTGTTGAGGAGGAAGAAATGTCCCTGCCAACCTTCTTGAGTTAAAGAAGTAACAAGGTTTATACAGCCTTCTTGACCCTGCATTCCCTATCTCTGGTGCTAATGATGTCTTTCTACCTCCTGGTACAGGGAGGGCACCATTCACATGAGATATTAATTTCCTGCTTTCATGGAGACAGAGAGGAAGGTCAGTGTGTCTCTCTTGCATCAGTCATTTCTTCAGTAACTTTAATTCAAAGTAATATTCCACTGAGGCATATTTTGGAGCATCCTGCCCTGGGCACCAACAAAGTCACATGGTTTAGAGAGAAAGCAAGTCCCTTTGTCAGCAGTGACCTGTGCTCATGGTGATTGTTATTCCATCTCCACAATACCGTTGGGCTGGGTGCTCAAGAAACAGAGCTGTGAAAACATGGCTCCTGTCTCTTATAATTTATAGTAACAATGTTTCAAAGAAAAACTTTTATTTAGTGCCTCCTTTGTGTTAGACAATAATGCTGGTATATTTTCAAGATATACAAATAATAGAAAGAGACATGTATGGTACTTGAATTGTAGTGAGACATTAAAAATTTTCCCCACCCAAAACATCTTTTTCTTTATACTTATAAGAAAAAAAAATGTAGATTCATTTTGGATAAGATAAAGAAAATGTATGAAGTGATAAATCTAACCTGAGAAAGTAGAAAAGAACACAGTACACAGGCTCTGAGCATTCTACTCACAGAAAATATTGTCCTGTTCTTTTGCAATATGGACTTGTTCCCCTGTCCCTATGGCTGTCTCTTCCCCTCTCTGTTTCTGCCCCTCTTCTCTCTCTCCCTCACACATACACACATTCACTCCCCTACAAAAAAACCCATTGACTAAATGCTAATTGGCAGGCACTGTGCTCAAACTGAGGCTACAGTTAAAAGCAGAGATCATTTTTCCATCCTCATCAAACGTATATTCCAAGATGGAGAAAGTGAATACTAACCAAAGAGTCACACAACCATAATATTGCAACCACAACTAACAACCATAACCACGGAGTTAAGCTAAGCAAGCCACTATTGTCAGCTGTCTCTCAACCCTCAGTAGAGTGTGTTCCACTTAAAGGCCTTGAGTAAGTCAATATTCTGTTGAGAAAAGCCAGGAAATTTCTCAGTCTTCCACATCTGAAATTATGCAGTTTGGAATGTCAGGAACAAGAGTGAGGGGAAAGCTCATTCAGAACTGCAGCTAACCAGTTTCTCTCTTTCTGACTGCTGCAATAACCTCCTAGTCTATCCTGTGTTTACTCCTGTTCCTCTGGCCTGTTCACAGAGCTGCCAAAGTGGTCCCTTAAAATTTAAGCCTGATTGTGCCACTCTATACTCAAAATCGTCCAGTGAATTCAATTTAATTACAATAAATCCAAAGTTCTCACCAAGGCCTCAAAGTCCTTTTTGATCTGTTCTCCCCTTCTCCCATGTCTCTCTTGGCCTCATTCCTACCACTCTCCCCCTTGTTTTCTGTAATCCAGCCAAACTTGCTTCTTCTGCAGCTTTTACTAAAACACTACTTAGTAGACAAACAATTTATTTTAAATTAGGCAAAAAATTTAATAAGACACTTAACCAAAGAAGACACATGAATGGTAAATAAGCAACATTTTAAAATGTTCAGCATTATTAGTCATCAAAGAAAAATTAAAACCACAATGCAAATAACTTCACATCTACTAGAATGACTAAAATTAAAAAGATTGATAGCATCAAATGTTAGTAAGGATGGAGAACAGCCAGAAGTCTCATACATTCCTGAAGAAAATGTGAAATGATGTACTACTTTGGAAAACAGTTTGGCATTAATACAACCCCCTAATTTCACCCCCTAGGAATTTAAATGAGAAAAATATGTCCACACAAAATTTGTACATGAACGTTCATAGAAACAACTTTATTCATGATTGTGAAACTGAGTAGGATCCTGTGGGGCCTTCCCAGTGACAGACTCCCAGTGTTCCCTGCTTCTTGTTTGTAGAACAAAGCTTTAGTCTCCTAGGCCCCCCTTGATTTCCAAAGAGCAGTTAATGATTATAGAACTGACCAAATTCAGAAACAAAGGAAAAGCAGTCAAGCAAGAAAAGTAACAATAGATTGAAAAACAGTGTTGTCTCTATCCCTTTCTCCTCAAGGGCTATAGATAACAGTCTGACACATATCCTTGATGTGGTGCTCCAAGGACAATGGTGCTTCAAGGACAAAGGACAACCCTCTCTGAAAAAGTGTCAGCGTTACACCCCTTATCAGACCCTTAATTGCCCTCCCCACCATGTTGTGATGGTTATGAAATTCCTGAGCCCAGCTGGGCGATGAGACCTGTCCCAAATAAGAAAAGGCATCTTCCCTGTCCCACTGCCACTCTATAGAAGGAAAGTATATGTGCCTCGACCAATTAGTAAACGAAATTTTCACCTTGGAGCATTCCTTTGTTTTCTGGCTATAAAAACTGATCAATAGCACATGTTTGGGGTCCACTCCCCCAGACTACTAGAAAGTCAGCCTGCTGTTCTGGCAGAGACACTTTCCTCTAATAAATTCTATCTTCTTTACGTTCTGCCTTGTGTCTGGAAATTCTTTTCCAACCCACGTATGGACCACGACACTTGAGCGTTTTCTGTAGACACTAAGGCTCTCCACCTGATGGAGGATTTGACTACATGCTGATCACAAGCATGTAGGTCCCAGACTGGTTGGAACAAGAAGGCTGATGATTAAGGTTCCCAAAACATCACCCTGTCACCTCTCCACCAACTAATCAAAAGAATGTCCATGAACTGATAATTCACCCTGAGACCCTCACTCCTAATGTTGTCTTTAGAAACATTTGCCCAAAAGTCTTCAGGGAGTTTGGGTCTTTTGAGCATTAGCTGCTTGTTATCCTTGCTTCGCATCCTGCAAATAAACACTGTACTTTCCTTCACCACAACTGGTATCAGTAGATTGGCTTTGCTCTACATTGGGTGAGTGAATCTGTGTTTGGTTTGGCAATAATTTGGGCAACCATGAAGGGGCCACCATCCCTAGTGGGCATCTCAACCATAGCACACTGGCCCCTGACCAGTGGCAGCTCATGGATACTACTCAGCAGCTGCTTGAGCACCTTTGTCTCAGAGATGGCCCTGAACACTTGCCACTGAGCAGGCATCATTGGCCCTTGGCATTTTTGATTTCTGTGGTAAAGGGAAAAAGACACATGCTTTGCTGGTTGAGATTTCTCTAGTAAGTAGTGGAACTTGTGTGTGATAATACCAGGGTATTCATTCTCTTAGCCATTTGGGTCTGTCAGTGGCTAAACATTTGTTGGGATTTTCCCTTTTGGGCTTAGGAGTTTGAAACCCTGAGAGACTACATTTGTTTGTTTGTTTGAGATTTTAAGATTACCAGCCATAAACAACTGAGAAGGGGTAATCAGAGCTCTGTTTCATCTTATATTCCCTACGGTGTATTTTGCAGAATTGGGAAATTCTTAGGTCTTACTTTCACGGGCTCATACCCATGAAAAGGAGAAGGTGATATTTTTTCTAAAATCATGTGGTCACAGTATTCTTTAGGCTCTGGAGAATAATGCCCCAGATGGGGCACTTTTTGACATTCTAAATCTTGTTTTTGCATATGAAAAAGCTGGCTTGTTAAAAGTATCTCTTCACTCTTCTGACCAGAAGGAAACAAATCTTACTAGGAGGAACTTACATTTTTCTCCCTGTGCCTTTGAAATGTAAATGTTCTACCCTGGGCTCTAATGTACTCTCACTCACTCTTGTCTATACCATTGCCAATTCCTGAGACTGAGGGGGAAAAAGGAAGAAGAGTCCTTTTAAAACTCAGGCAGGGAAACTGTGAGATCTCTGTTTGTCTGGAATGTATGTATGTCCATGTGTACATTATAAGTATATCTCTTTTCCTTTGGATGGTATTATCAAAGTTAGTTTGTAAATGAGCTCTATTTAATTGACTTAAAGGAAATTAAGCACTTACAGAAATTCTCAAAAATATGAAAAAAACTATCTTGAATGAATTTCAGATTCATGTGATCTGAAAAATATTCAATATTAAATTTGGGATAATGGCTGACTTGGTCTAATGTCTCATAAAGTTTTCTTGGGTAATCTAAACATAATTTTTGAGAACAAGTGAATAAAATAGAAGTAAATGAGACAAGAGTTTTTAGGTGAACTCTGGGAATAATTATGTTTTAGGAATGTCTACTTAAAAATAGCTTTTCTGGAAGTTTTAGTAACTTGAAATTTTAGAGTTTAGCTAAATTAAGCTAAATGATGAGAATTCATTGAATACCGAGGTCTTTTCCAAATAAAATGATATACTGAAATATTAATTACTAAATATTGGCTTCCTTTTACAGAGAAAGTAAAGATATTTAAGACTATTAATAAATATGTTTGGTGTCACACTGAGACATTTTCCATAAGAAAGTACATATTAGAAATTATAAATAGCATTTATTTATAAATTTGCCAATCTACAGAATGCTAATGTAAAGAACAGCTCATAATTGCTTACTTCTTAATTTTAACTAGGAATTTAGGTTTTTAAGACTTGAGAATTCTAATTAAATATGTAATTAAAGCCCCTAGAAATAATGAGAACATTTTCGTATACAGGGTAATAGGATGTGTGTTTTCATTAAAAGAAGGTATGAAGAATAGGAATTTATTTTGTTAAAGAAAAAGGAAGTAATTTTGTCTTAAAGCTGGTTATTTCTAAAGAGGAAATAAAATAAAGGGCAAGTTAATATGAATATAGAAAGTTGTAGATTTCTGGGGAAAAAGTAATCTTTAGAAAGAAATTCTATGTGTTGTCAGGACTCACTAAGATTAGAATGAATTTAATTGAGTAAATGAATTTTAAGATTAAAAGTAAAGTGGTACAAAAACTTAAAAATTTTTTCTCTCTCTGTTAAGAGAAAAACGTTTTCTTGGAATATTGATTTGCTTTTGATTACAGATTGTAAATTTTCTTTACCTTTTAAATAATCTGTTATAACTTTCTGTACTTGCTTTTAAAATCTTTCATTGTAACTTTGGTTAAATGGATACACATTGTTTCACAGTGATCTGTAATCCTATTTGACCAAGTGTCTTGAAACTTTTTAACATTTTGGATAAACTTCTCAAGGATAGAATCCTAATGAAAGATATTTTGACCTCTTGATAGTTTTGGGATGTTTCAGAGGACCCCTAAGTCATCTCAAAGAGAGATATTAAACTAATTAGGATGATTTGGTATGTTATGGGAGGCACTGTCAATTGATTAGAGATAAATGTATCTCCAACCTTCTTAGGTTATCCATTTAGATTATACTAAATATCATTAATATAGATATTCTTATGTTATATGAAATTAAATAAAATTTCTAAAATTTGAATATGTCAAATTTGTATGTTACAGAAGTAAACAAATTTTTTGTCAATTGCATTTTAACCAGCTCTTTAACTGTGTCTTTTTAAGTCTTTTTATCATTCATAGATGCTTTTGCAAAAATGCTTCATCTTCAGGAAGATTCATACTAAAGACTTTCTGACAAGTGCAGGTTTCTGATAACTTTCAAATCATACCATTGAATTGGGTAAGAAATTAAAGAATTCTAATGGAAATCCCGATGGTTTCATAAAGGTTAAGGCTGCAAACTGTAAACAGCTCAAATGTTCATCATCAAGTGAATGAGTAATTCACATCAGCAATAAAGGGGAATGAAATATTAATATACATAACATGGATGAATCTCAAAACATGCTGAGTGAAAGAAAACAGGAACCAAATACACACTGTTAGATTCTACTTTTGGAAATTTGAGAATGGGAAAACTATAGTCACTGAAAGCAAATCATCATATCACTTTTGTAGGAAGGTGAGGATTGACCACAAAGCAGCCTAAGGAAACTTTCTGGGTAATGGAAATTTTCTGTATCATGATTGTGGTAGTGATTACACAACTGTACATATTTGTCAAAATTTATCTAACTGTGCTATACATTTAACATGAGTGCTATTAGTTGTATGTAAATTGTACCCCAATAGGGGTGATTAAAAGGAAATATATATTATGTATGACATATAAATATATCTTTACATATATTACATATATATCATGACAATAGAATAAAATATGTTCTTAGTGATTAAATTGCCATTTAGCCAACATCCAGAATGCCAAATATCCTTATTTTTTTCTTGTTTTTCCTTTCTCTAACCTCTCAAAAAGCATCATTTTTAAGTCACATCAACATTGCTGATTAGATTTGCAGTAATTTGAAAACACAGAAGACATTCCTTTTAAAAATATAAACAAAAGCTTCTTTCATCTGCTCTCTAGATCTTTTTATTCTTATGCCACATTCTTTACACAAGTTGACCAATTGAGTTAGGCACTCATTTCCTTTTTCACAAATCTTTGTTGTGTTTCTGCTAGTTCTGCATTAGGGACTATTAAGGAGGAAAACCACTGACACAAAATGGTTTCATTTGTGCTGAAGCCCACGATACCACGCATATATTTAATACCTAACCTACTTGCAATTTCGACCTTCACCAGAAATGTTATCTTAATTCAGAAATCTGGAATTTTCTGGTCAGCACCAATGTGGTAATCTATCACAGGGGCCCTCTCCATCTCCCCCAAACCAAGAAGAAGAGGCAATCTGCATGATAAACTCAAGGCTTCCCTTCCCTACAAAGAGAAGATAGTACTGGTCCCAAATAACCTTTTTTTCTTTTGCTAATGACTTTCTTGCCCACCCTCCTTTCTATAAAAACCTTCCACTCTGTATAACTTCTCAAAGTGCCCTTCTATTTACTAGATGAGATGCTGCCCAATTCATAAAGCATCAAATAAGGCCAATCAGATTTTCAAATTTACTCAGTTGAACTTTGTTTTTTAACAAGACATGATCTTAAACAAGATAAACATTGCCCCTGTTTTCATCTCAGGTGGCCTCAGCCTGCAGCTGCTTGAAGCAGGATTTTGGTTCCTGGCCAGAGATTGAAGTCAGGCTGGGGCAGTGAAAGCACTAAATCCTAGCCACTAGACCACCAGGGACTAGTGACCAGTGACAAGTTCCTGGCCTGTCTGCTGTGTAGAAATGAATTTCCACAGACATGGAAAGTAGTGAAAGAAGTAAAGTGTTTATTAGGAGGACAAAGAATACATGTGGCTAGACACATGGGTGGGCTCAGAGAGAGAGTTGCGCTCACTTGGTAGTTTGAATCACTTTTATGGGGAATTTCTTCCAGGTTTCCTTTGACCAATCATCTTGCTTTGCCTGGTTCTGAGTCCATATTTGGTATACCTCAGGTTCCTCCCGTGTTCATGTGCATCTCTTAGCCAAGATGGATTCTAGCGAAGAGGCCTATGGGTAGTTGACATCACTTATATGGGGTGGTGCCCTCTCCCTTTTTGACCTCCAAGGAACCTTTCTGCACATGTGTAGCTGGGAAGGTCTCCTTGACTACGAGAATGAGGAACATCTAGTCTTTTATCTCTTATCTGGGCAGGGCACAGCCTCCTTTCTCGATTGCACTGTTATTGATATTTTGGAGTTTCTGTCCAGAGGGAATGAACTCCTGCTGCTTACCCTGGGGCCCATCTATCTCCTGCCTCACTTTCACAGAACTCACAATCTGCTATGAGAGACAGTCAGAATATGAGCACACACACACAAATAATTTTAAAACCCGATAGATTTGAAGTCAATAGAAAAGACACTGAGGGCTTCCCTGGTGGCACAGTGGTTAAGAATCTGCCTGCCAGTGCAGGGGACACGGGTTCAAGCCCTGGTCCAGGAAGATCCCAAATGTCGTGGAGCAACTAAGTCTGCGAGCCACAACTACTGAGCCTGCATGTTATAACTACTGAAGCCCATGAGCCTAGAGCCCGTGCTGTGCAACAAGAGGAGCCACCACAATGAGAAGCCCTCACACCGCAACAAAGAGAATCCCCCACTTGCCGCAACTAGAGAAAGCCCACGTGCAGCAACGAAAACCCAATGCAGCCATAAATAAATTAATTAATTTTTAAAAAATTTTAAAAAAGACATTGAAAAAGAAATGGGCCTCCTTTTGATAAGGAAGTCAGAGGTTTCTCTGTAACTTCTTTTGAGAACAATAAGCCATGTCTTTTCCTTCTTCTACATTTTCTCTCCCCACTGCTGACCCCAACAAAATAGTGAAGACAGAATTTGCACTCAATAGATTACTTTTTAAATTGATGTAAAGTATAAAGTATATTTATGTGCCTTAAAGTATGGAAGGGCATATATTTGGAGCATAAAATCTCAGTACCTGCTGGAAATATCACATAATTGATGAATATAAAACTAATTATATAATAGGGAA
Source organism: Mesoplodon densirostris (assembly GCF_025265405.1). Lineage (NCBI taxonomy): Eukaryota > Metazoa > Chordata > Mammalia > Artiodactyla > Ziphiidae > Mesoplodon > Mesoplodon densirostris. Next base: position 109,687,223 of record NC_082666.1, read on the forward strand.
ATTAAAAAGAAATTTCAGGCTGTGTAGAGACTAAATTAAGAGAACAATAACATATATAATAGCTGAATATTTTGGCATTTGAAATTGGAATTTAAAAAATAGATAAGAGAGGAAGAAATAGGAGTCTTAATTAATAACTGAAGGACAGAGGGGGGATAGGTAGCTTATTTAGCTTATTTCTGCCTTTTTAGTTGCAGAAAGTATCAGTTTTGAAACCTGATATGGTTGCAATGTATTAGTTCTGCACAAAGTGCTTGCTAGGATGAGTTTCCCCACACCCACGGTTTGGGGATAGTGCTTTACTCATAACTCATCTTTCATGCATTTGCCTAAATTCTTGTGGAATACAGCTGGACGTGCAGCTCATAAATATGACCTTTGGATGTGTTTTAAACACTACTGAACTCCATTTTAATTTTGCATATTAAAGCCTCTGGGCTCTATTTACTCTTTCATTATATAACATTCATTTATCTTATGAAAAACGCTGTGATTCACTGTTGGTCTAGCATTTTTTTTTCACTTATTTGGAAGATTTTTAGAATCCAAACTGTATTGTTATTTATCTTGGAAAACAGAAACACTTTCGGGAGTCAATTCTCTGAGTCTCAAACCCCTCACCTGACACCCTCTTGTGGTGCTGTGCCCTGGGGGGAGGATACAGCAGGATCTGCAGGTGGAGAGGCCTAGAGAGCTGAGGGTATTATGGGTCTGGTTTATCGCCAAGATTAGTCAAGCCCCAAATTATAGTGTTGAGGGAGAAATTTTTCACGTAATGAGGTGAGGTATGGGGAAGTCATTTAGGCTTATACATGGTTCAGTGTAAACTTTGTGTGAACTGAAAGAGCCTGTCAAACACACACAGCACATCTGCTTTAACCATTAAGGAAAAGAAATGTCTGATTCAAAAAGAAGGATAAATGACTCCCTTCTTATGATGCCCATGTTAACACCCTCTCGAAGATGAGGCTCCTTTCCCACGTGCCAGGATCCTACTATCTCACTATATATGTACTAAATCTGTCTCTTTTGAAATCTTTAAGGAATAGACCCCTGTCATGTTTGATGTATGTTCTTTGTTCTGATAAAGTATAAGACTACCATGCTTCAGTGGAGAAGTTCCTTAGAGCCTTTTGAGGGGCTGCCTCCCAGATTATAGCCCTCAGCTTGGCTCAAATAAAACTATTTTCTGTTCCTATTATAAATTCTTTATTATTTCCCTCCACAGTGTGTTATTCCTTATGAAGTCCAGCTGTTCTAGGCTGACACCAAGCCACCCTGAAGCAGCCATCGTGTCTTCATTGCCTCTTTCTCACATCTGGGTCCTTGAAGGTTGCTGAGATCACACTTGCTTGTCTGTGTCCATGGAACCCAGGGCAGAGCCCAGGTCCTCCCACCAGGGCCCTGGATTCTGGTACCAAACCCAGGAGAAGGTGTGCTCTAGTGAGATCAGCCTCACCTGGCACCAAGGCCAAGATCGTCATGTGTTTTTTCCCAGACTTCTTCTGTGGGAAAGGGTTTTGTGACATTTTGTTTTCCCTAGTTCACCCTAGAGAGATGCAAGGAAGTCTGATGCAGACTTTCCAGCTTATAAACATCTGAGGGCTGTGTCTCAGGTCAGGATCAATGTTCCCTTTTCCATGGGCATTCAAGTCAGTGAGGCAGCCTGACTTGAGGGCCAGGACTCTGCCTCTGTAGTCCTGGAGTTGATGGCTGAAGGCTGGGGACAGGGGCGCTGCAGTTCTGCCCAAGGGGAATTAAAGGCCAAAAAGCCCTGGTTTCTGCAGGAGTCTGATCATCGCCTGGAATGTATGCCAGTTAACATATAATTTCTTTATCCTATTTATTCATTATTGTTATTTCTCATTGTACTTTGGGACTCAATTTTTTATTGTTATAGAAATCCAATGTTTTCAAAGATTCTCCCTCAAGGATTCTACTGTTAACATTTTTCATTAAGAGAAATGCCTGTCTATTCCAATCTTTCTTTCCCTCCATTATTGACTGTGTCTTTTCTAGGTCTTGTCCTTGTCTCCTGGGCCACAGTCAGTAATGTCTCCACTTATGTATTCTGAGTGCGTGATCATTTGCTCCAAGGGATTCTGCTGAATGAAGTATAAATTCTGATATCTTTCTCTTGCAAACTTTCAAAACCTACAAATAAAATGAAGATATGGGCAATATAAAATGAAAATATAATTTTCCATTCTTATTAATATCTATCTCTATTTCAATAGAATTCAATTATTGGCCCCTGGTGACTATATTTTTCAAAAGAATTCCCTAAATAATTACCAGTAATTCACTACTCCAATGTAATGTAGAAGATATTCTTAGTGTATTCTTCAAATTCATGTTGATGGAATGCTCAAGTTCCCTATATCAAATTGAGCTCCTATATTCCCTCTGATTAATAAAACTAAGATATGTTTGCTAAAGATTGTTGAAAAACAACGTTTTAGCTTGACATGGACAGTACAAATATAGTATCACTAAGGGTGAAAATTTAGTATATGTCCTGTGGACTACCAATTTCATGTTCCACAATCACAATCGAACCATTTAAATACAGAATTATTTCCTAATTCTGTTAAATAAACCTCATTATAAATAACAAGCATTTTGAAAGCTTTACATTTTTAACTATAGCTAATTAATTTGTACCTTTTCTCCTCTATCAACAAAAATTGACTTTCATGGTTAACTCAGTTAAAAAATAAAACAGCACAATAGGAAAGAAGTAAAATATCTCCATTGCCTACAATATATAATAATATATATAAATATGCTGATGAAAAAAACGTGGGTCTGCTCTCCCATGTGCAGTAAAGCAAATCTACTGACAGCAGGTTATGGCGAAGGAAAGTGCAGTGTTTACTGCAGGTGCCAGGCAGGGAGTTCAGGTCAGCTAGTGCTCAAAACACCTGAACCCCCTTTCCTGATGGGTTTCATGGAAGCATTTTTAAATACCAGGTGAGAGAGGGGAATCACAGGGTATGTGATCAGCTCCTGCACAATTCTTTGGTTGATGTGAGGTAACAGAGCAGTGTCACAGTGGTTAACATTATCAATCCTCAGGCTCCAGTAAAAGATCTCCTACTTAAAACAGTTTTAAAACTTAATAAAAATAAACATTAACTGAGTAGAGGGAAGGTATCCTCAATTTCAGAACAGTGTAAAGTCAGCAAATATCACAACTGATGCATCCCTTGAAGATACTGATCTTGACTGGTTGCAATTTTTAAGAAAACACATTTGGGTAAAATTAACTCTGCACTTAAAAAAATTGAGTCACAGGTTTTAGGTTTTCTAAATGCTCTAAAAGTACTTATTTTTCCTTTCCAAGAAGGGACTTTCAACCTCCCCCAAAGTAAAAGGGCAGTGCCTCTTGTATTGCTTTCTCTCACTGAACACACTGAAGAAAAATTGCATCATGTTGGTGTCTATCTGAATAATGTGCTCAGGGCTCTCCCTGAGTCACTGCATGGTTCTCATTTGCACGTGGGAGCCAATGGGTCTAAGTGCAGGCCACCACAAGATGTGCCACTATGGCATGTGGATTATTTTGAGCTGAAAACAGTCAAGGCCCAAAAGACTCAGGAAGAGCCTTTGAACTTCCCCCTTATTGCCTAAAATAATTTAAGACAGGAGGCCTGTCCCAGGAAGAAGCTATCACTAGAGATAAATGTAGTATAACACTAGGTGTGGTAGAACAGGAGGAACATTGAAAAGCCCATTTGATCAAAATCCTCTCTGTGGGGCTTCCCTGGTGGCGCAGTGGTTGAGAGTCCGCCTGCCGATGCAGGGGACACGGGTTCATGCCCCGGTCCGGGAAGATCCTACGTGCCGCAGAGCGGCTGGGCCCGTGAGCCATGGCTGCTGTTCCTGTGCATCCGGAGCCTGTGCTCCGCAAGGGGAGAGGCCACAACAGTGAGAGGCACGCATACCGCAAAAAAAAAAATTCTCTCTGTGTCTCATTGTCTTTGGATGGCTCAGCAAACATTTGTTTACCAAACATTAACTCTTTTTAACTTCCTGTGAATTACCTTACTTCCCCTTGAAATTTCAGACCCATACCTCCTTCTGATGCCGAAATTTGACCTCTGTGCACTGGTATGGAATCGAATTCCGGGGCAAAGTTTGGGTGAAGTAGAAAAGAATAGGTTTATTGTGTTGCCAGGCAAAGGGGGACACAGCAGGCTAATGCCCTCAAAACTGTGTGTCCCAACCTGGGGGGATTTGGTGAGGAGTTTTATAGCAATGGTTCAAGGTCAGGGTTGCTGATAAGGATGATGGTGTGTTCAGGGCCTGCAATCCTTTAATCTGGCCTCAGGTGGTCTCCTGATGAGCTTCTATGCTTCTCAAGGTTATCAAACTCTGACCTTCTCTCTAGAATGAAGGATGCTTCATCAAGTAGTTAACATTTTCCATTTGTTGGGGGTTTGAGTTCTGTAGAAGAGCTCAAAGTTATTGTTATATGTTTCCCTTGAGGCAGAAGCAGGATCTTGTCCCAAAGCTGCACTATTGTTTCTTGACAGTTCCTCCCTTGTCTCTGCAGCCCCTCCCTTCCCTGATTAGCAACTATTTGACCCTACCCTTTGGAATTCAGGGAAGGTTGTGGAGGCTGAAGCCTAGTCCCTGCAAACAAGAAATGGGGGACACAGAAAGACTTTAGTGCCCAGGAACCCCACAGGGTCCTGCTCAGTTTCACTTCTCTTTAGTCAAGATATATATATGTCACCTTGTCTTACTGTCTTTGGAATTCTTCATACTTATGTGAATTCCCCACGTGCACATAATAATTTAATTTTCTCTTGTTAATCTGCCTTATGTCATTTTCATTGCCCGCCAAAGAGCTAATGTTACCCAAAAACCTGGGTTTGCCTCTTGGTGGGTGTCAAGCTGAAAGGCACAACAAAAACAAAGATTGGGAGAAGAAAGGATTTGTTACTTGCAGCAAGTAAAGAGAACACCGGGGGTCTTTCCCAAAGCAGTGATTTCCTGAACAGCAAAATTGGGGAATTTTTAAGCTAAGGGTATATGCATATTCATGAAGGGGTTTGGGTGGTCCACAGAGTCCAAGCTTTAGTGGACTGAAGTCATGAGGGTCAGAAAAGGTCAATATCATCATTCCTTATGTTCCCAGTTGATCAGGCTAATCTTTACCATTGAAAGAGAACTGGGAGTCTTTACAATTATCTTTGCTATTGTTACTTCTTTGACCTGAAAACAGTCCTTTGATTCTGCATTATTTTGTTCCCTTAAGATCATTAATTACTGAGACCCTTTCAACGGCAAGCATCCTGGCCAGGCTTAGATTGCAAAACGGCTTAGGCCAAAAATGACTCCTAGATATACATATTATTAAACTTTTGTTTTATTTTCTCCTGTTAATCAGTCTCACGTCAATTTAATTCTTAGACCAGCTCAAAGTGTTACCTGAAACACTTCTTTTGTTGAGCCAAAAGACACAACCAAGCCAAAGGGCAGGTGAAGGAAGGGTTTATTACTTGCAGCAAGTAAGGAGAACAGCAGGGATTTTCCCAAAACGGTGGCTCCTTGAACAGGCAAATTGGGAAAGTTTTAAACTGTCAACTGAAAAAAAAAGCACAAACTGAGAGTTGTGAGTTAAGTTTTATTGGGGGCAAAATGAGGACTATAGCCAAGGAAACAGCCTCTCAGATAGCTCTGAGGAACTGCTCGAAAGAGTTAGGGGGAAGGTCAGCATGTATGTGATTTTGGTGAAGGGGGACACATGTAATCAGGGACACATTTTGGCAGAAATTTGCTGCTAGTCACGAAATGGTGGCTGCTAGTCACAAGGAGCAGATGTCTCCATTAATGATTTTAGTGCTTTTCTAGATATGAGAAGATAAAAGAAACTGGGCTCATAAAATCTGAAAATATCGAACTATCTGAAGGCCTGTTCTGCCGGGTTTTCTCAGAGCATAGACTGCCTCATTCCTGATCTCTGTCCTGAATTCCATTCAGGGTGTGTTGAAGGTTGTGAAACAAAATTTATATTTTATGGCAAGACAAGAGAAATGTAAACATAAATTCTTCTCTGCCCTTTGGTCTCCTCTCTCCCCACACTGTGCATTGTGCATCTGCATTATACATTGACCAAACCTCCCCCATAGGCAGGGACACTTGCTCAACCATAAAGAGGAACATTCTCCTAACATCAACAAGACAACTCCCTCCTTAAGAGCTAACATTTCTTCTTGACCTTGTAAGGGGTTACATGACCAGCAGGATGGCACTTAGATCTGAATTATGTAAACGTTCAATAAAATGTCATTTGATGTACAGCCCTCTGTCTCAAAAAAAACTTATACACCTCCCTGGGTTTCTAATGGGCAGAACCGTTTTCAGCGTTTTCTGAGATGCTCTTCCCAGGTTATAATCCTCAAATTTGGCTCAAAGAAAAATTTCCAGTTCTCTTTTAGATCAAGTGATTCCTTTTTTGTCAAGGTCAGAGACTACAGTGGCTAGTGACTTCATTCTTATAGAACCAGATGGTAAGGGACAATTTTATTTCACAAGATCATTAATTACTGAGACCTGTTCAAGAGCAAGCATCACGACCAGGCTGAGATCACAAATGATTTAGGCTTAAAATGGCTTCTCTTATGTCAAAAAGTTATGTTTGATTCTTTTTCTTTGGGGACCCCCTACTCCATTTGCCTACAGAAGGGCAGAGGAAAAGTTCTTCCTCTCTGACAGTCTTCATGACTGCCTGGAGAAACAATGATGGACTCAGGAGTTCTTCTCAGCCTCGATGTGCACAGAAATCTTTATGCCTATGGTAAAGGGGCATGGAAAGGAGAGGGTTCTCAATGTGTAGAAGTTCAGATGCTTTCAAAGGCAGGCAATGTGCCCTGCACCATAATGCCTCTTGGGCAGGAAGAAAGTTTCCTGTACCCTTCTAGATTTTTCTGGTTAGTCTAGGAATTAAATTGACATGAGACAGATTAAGATTAACAGGAGAAAATCAAACAAAATTTAATAATATGTATACATGGAAGAGACCCAGGAGAACTCAGTAAATCTCCCAAATGGCTGAAATCCTCACCTTAAATACCACTTTCAACTAAAGACAAAGATGTTGGGTGGAGTGGTTTGGGACTTCAAAGGGGAGGAAGGCAATTCTTCCTCGGACCTCATACGTGAAGTCACCATACCTCAAGGGGAAACTCAGTTTGCACTGCAACTTCAACTAAAGAACAGTTCTTCGTGTAACACTGCCGGATATTGGAAGATACAGAGGCCCCTCGGCCGACCGAAGGCATTCCCTCATTGAGGCAGTTCGCTAGCCGCAGAATACCCTGCTTAAAAAAGTTGATTCAGTTTAGGGCACAGTGGGTAGCTTGTGTCTCTTTTACTTGTTAGAAAACACACGTATTTAGGCTGCGTGTCAATCTAGACATGGCGTCTATAGCGAAAAGCCTGGTTTTCCCACTTTGAAAGCTCCATTCTTGCAGCCGGAAAAAACCTGAAAAACACTGTTGTTGCCGTGTTTCTAGTCCCTGCAGGCATGGCTCTGAGGGAAAAAAAAGAGTTTTCTCGAAAGAAAGAGGGTGCTTCCAGGTCCTGGGTGGGAGCTCTTCCTGCCCTGCTCTAGAGCTAAGGGGAATCTCAACGGGGGCCCTAGCCTCAACGTAAGGTCTTGATTTGGCATCCAGAAGGGTAGGCGTGAAGCAGGTTCCCTGAGGCCTTAGTCGCAGTTCTGCATTCGTTTAACGGCAGTAAGTGTCTAGAGACTCGTGGCCCCGTCGCGTCAGCGCCAGTTTCAGGACAAGAACTCTGAGGACCCGCCGGCTCCCCTGGGCTTGCTGGGCCACACTCAGACCCGTAGGCCCTTCAGGGTGCCCCAGGGTAGGCCGAGGGAAGGGTAACACACTGCAGTCTACCTTGGGGGAGCTAGATGTTGATGTTCCAACTACCGGGTTTTTTTTCTTTTTTGCAAGAACCCCTAAATATCCTGTGCCCTCCCTTACCTCTTCAGAACAGTCCCTCAGAGCTATCTGAGAGGCTGTCTCCTGACTTAAGTCCTCAGTATGTCCTCCAAATAAAACATAATTCTCAACTTTTAGGTTGTGCATTTTTTTTCAGTCCACATTTAATTGTATGGCTCATGTAGGCACTATGCCTAAATGTAATGGGATGAGCTGTAAATTATTAAAACTAGATAAATTCTGTCAGCTCTACCACTAGCTGAGATCAGGCTTTCTTCTCTGGATACTTCTGTCATAGACCTTGGCAGATAGGGGGTCTGTGTTGGTCTTAAAATTATTCTTAGAATTGTGGGGACTCATTCATTCTTTCAGCAAATTTTACTGTTTATATTCTATGTGTCAGTTACAGTGCTGGGTCTTGAAATACAGAAGGCAACACATGAAAGTACAAGGATAAAACACATTTTCTGCCATATTAACTTTTTTCATTCATTAATTCATCCTTAAGTCATTCAACACACATCTTCTTATTGAATACTGATGAGGGATCAAATGCTAGGCTAAACACTGAGTATATAACTGCAAATGAGATGGATAGGCCCTGATTTTGATGTCACTACTATCTTTTGTCGTGCCATATAGTGGGACAGCTTCATTATTCCCTTTACCGTAAGTTTTGGTTTTTTTGCGGTACGCGGGCCTCTCACTGTTGTGGCCTCTCCCGTTGCGGAGCACAGGCTCTGGACGCGCAGGATCAGCGGCCATGGCTCATGGGCCCAGCCACTCCAAGGTATGTGGGATCTTCCCAGACGGGGGCACGAACCCATGTCCTCTGCATCGGCAGGCAGACTCTCAACCACTGCGCCACCAGGGAAGCCCTACCCTAAGTTTTTATCACAAATTGCTAATGAAAATAAAACTGTTAGTGGAGTTTCAACATGCATAGGTAAATGAGAACACAGAACTCCCCTTTCGCGTGCCCCATTCTCCTCCTTCTAACTCCCTATGTGAACTCACTTTGTGCCAAGACCAAGAAGATGTGCCCCAATAAGAACCAAGCTGATTTCCTCACACTGACAGGGGATATTGCTTACTTAGAAGACTTGATGCTTAATTTTGATAAGCAACTAGAAGACCATGGAGACAACCTATAAAAATGATTTGTATTGGGAGAAAATACTAAAAAGGGTTAATATGCTGTTCCACATGTCTAACCTCCTGGGATTAAACCACAGGCACCAAGGTCACCAAGGGTACTTGGCAACAATGAGCTAAAAATGAAAAAAAAGAGCATCATACTGTTACTGTATTCATCTTCCCCCAAGGCACTCTCTGATAAACACCACAACCACTAAGGGAATTGAGAACAGCTTCCTTGTGGGGTAGGTTAGATATGCATCTTTTTCCAAGAAGTTAAATCATATCCAGCTATCAGCACACCTTACTTAAGGTGATTGTAATGTATGAGATTAAATGTTCCTACCTGACTGGAAACCTTCTTGTCCTCAATTCATTGGCTATACTGGATTTTTTTTCTTGGGTCAGACCTTCAGACTTCTACCAGAAATTGTTCCTTTGGGGAAACCAGGCCTTCCCAGAAACTCAGGAAACTGAAATGGAGACAGCAAGAGAGAAGGAAATTATTTGGACATATAGACCTCAATTGTTTGGTTTTAAGTAAACGTCCAAGCAAATATCTTCTAAATGGTATAATAACTTTAGGGAAATTCACAGTTTATAAGTTTGTGTACTCATAAACTGAACATATTATGATAAGAGTACAGGTTGCATTTTGTGTCTTCAACTCAAGCAAAGACTTCAAAAAAGGCCCAGTTATCCTTTGTTCATTAAGACACAAAGAAAGGGCAAAAAGGGCAAGTTTCTAAGTCTTTTTCTTTAAAATTTACTTCCTTTCTTCAGTCTTCATCAAGATCTTCAGGAAGTTAACTTTACTAAAGTTAATTATTCATAAAATAAACATAGGAACCTGCAGAAGACTATCTCACAGAGACCTGTAATGTACAATATCCATCGCATACATGCACCATGAGCTTGTCTTTTCTAGCACTGGCATACACAAAACTCTGTGTGTGTGTGTGTGTGTGTGTGCACATGTGTGTCTTTTTTTTTGTTATGGAGCCATAGGGAGAAAATAAATCTATTGGCTGCAATTCAGTGATGTAGAAAGATTTAAGGGTAAAGGAAAAGGCTACATCAAGTGAAGCAATAAAGTCATGAGGTTGTGCTTCCATAATAATAACAATAGCAGTCTTCTGTAACCAAGGGATCAGGCTCCTCAAATTATAGTCACACCTATTAGACCATCTGCCCCAAAATTTCATACTATCATTAATGGAAAACAAATGGCACTGTCTCTCCTTCCCTTTATCCATTGGCCATTCTCATATAAACGCTTTTTCTCTTCAAGGTCATGCTCTTTCTTATCTGTTTAAAAATATTAGGATTTAGGAGGGGTGATACATAACGTGCCATGCCTTGGTACTTGTACCAGTGATGGCTCTGTAAGGAGCACTGGATTGTTAGGAGGCTATAAATTGAATTCCCCTAGAAGCAGAACCTGAGGCAATAATTTGAATGCAAACTGTTCATCTGGGAGGTGCTTCCAGAAAACTCAGAAGTGGAGTGGGAATTGAGAATGGAGGCATGGAAGGAAGCCAACAGAGGTGCATTACTGAATCAATTCCTCCTGCAGGGAACTGCTGCCAGTACTTCAGGGGAGTTCTGTGAAACTCTATAGAACATGTCTCAGAGTTATCCCAAGAATTGGTGAGAAACTTGAAGTACTTATCGTCCAGTCCCCTCTGTCCTTGGTTGAAAGCTACACCCAGATACATTAACTCCTGTACATTTCTGGCCTGCCCTAAGGTGGATAATTGCAGGTGGTAGCATGAGTCTATCAGCATATACTGGAATGATGAGTGCTGGGGAGATATGAGTGGAGCATTGAAACCATCTAATACAGTGGGGGCAGGAGATATTAATTATTGGCTTGCAAGTCCAAATGGGTAACCTTAAATTCCTGGGTTAATGGTTTTACTTTGAGGTATTTAAGCATGATGTATGAGTAAAAATTTCCTCTATTAAATCAAGTTGAAGATCCTAAGTCCCTAATCTTCTGGAAAACTGTGGGTATCTTTTTAACAGATTTTTGAAAAGTAACATGATTAAGATTCCAAACTGACCATCCATTCATTCATTCATTAACTCATTCAACAAACATTTATTGAACACCTAGAGTATGCCATGGGTTCAACTAGGCACCAGTGTTACTGTTACTAAAATCATTATCGTGCCACCTAGAAGTCAATGTATTGTGACACTCAAATAAGAAAATCCATAGTTACCGTAAAAATTATTACAGAGTGATATAGGAAGACACGGTAAGACCTTAATTCATGCTGTGGAGAGTAGTATATGGGGGATATCAGTAGGGCTTCCTGTAGAAGGCAATTGAAATGGATACGTAACATGAATGAAGGGTGAATTTTTGAGGAAAAGAGAAGATAAATTCATGTTTGCCAGAAAATGAATGGTTAACGATCAGTCCAGAAAGGAGTTCCATTCATAATCAGTATAAGAAATGTCACTGGGGCTTCCCTGGTGGCGCAGTGGTTGAGAGTCTGCCTGCCGATGCTGGGGACACGGGTTCGTGTCCTGGTCTGGGAACATCCCACATGCCGCGGAGCGGCTGGGCCCGTGAGCCATGGCCGCTGAGCCTGCGCATCCGGAGCCTGTGCTCTGCAACGGGAGAGGCCACAACAGGGAGAGGCCCGCGTACCGCAAAAAAAAAAAAAAAAAAAAAAAAAAGAAATGCTACTGGAGTGTAAGAAAAGAAGACAATGGAGAGGGTGGTAGAAGCAAGACCATGAATGGTCCATGTATTATACTAAGTGCTATGGTCTAGTCTTTGTGTTCCCCTCCAAATTTATACGTTGAAATCTTATTTCCAGAGGTGATAGTAGTAGTAGGTGGGGCCTTTGGGAAATGATAAAGGTATTAGTGCTCTTATAAAAGAGACCTCACAGAGCTCCCTAAGCTCTTCTGCCATGTGAGGTTACAATGAGAAGTCTGTGACTCAAAAGAGGGCCCTCATCTGACCATACTGCCACCCTATTCTTGCACTTGCAGCCTCCAGAACTGTGAGAAAAAAATGCCTGTTGTTTATGAGCCACCCAACCTGCACCATAATCTTACAGCAGCCCAAAAGGACAAAGAGAGTTTGGATGTGAGATTTTACTCCAAGAAAGATGGGAATCTATTGAAGGATTTTAACTGGTAACTTAGAACAGAGAAAAGTTTCATAACACAATCAAGTATTTTTATAAGAAAAATTTGTTTCATTTTCAGAAAGATCACTCTGGAAATAGTGTGACTAGATTTTTGGAGAAGGGTGATGGCCGTCCCGGATATAGAAAGATGAGTTAGTAGTCCATTAATATAAGTCAAACAAGAAAGTGGATATAGAAAGTGTGAATTTGTGGCTGAGCATTCTTTTCTTTTAGCACTTGAAAAATGTTATGTCAATGCTTCTGACTCCAGAGTTTTAGACAAGAAATATGCTGTCATTGGAATTGGTGTTTCTCAATAAGTAATGCATTGTTTCTTCCTGTCCACTTTCAAGATTTTTTTTGTCTCTACTTTTCAGAAGTTTAGTTATGACGCGTCTTGGCAAGGATATCTTTGCGTTTTTCCTCTTTGGGTTTGTTCAGATTCTTGAATTTGTGTTTATGTCTTCTAAAAAATTGGGAACTTTTTAGCCATGATTTCTTTGAATACTTTGTCAGTCCTACTTGCCCTCTGTTTTCATTCTGGAACTTTGATGGTATGAATGTTAGTGCTTTTGTTACTGTTTACACGTTCTTGAGATCCTGTTCTTTCTCCCATCTTTACCCCTCAGTCTATTTTTCTCTGTACATGTGGTACATTGTATTCATCTCTTCTAAGTTCATGATTCTATGCTTTGTAATCTCCACTGTACTCTTGAGCAAAGTTTTTTGATTGTTGTATTTTTCAGTTCTACTGTTCTCATTTGTTTTTATTGTTATAGCTTCTAGTTCTTTGTTTACGTTTTCTATTTTTCCCATTTCTGTCAAGGAACACATAATTGCTAATTGAAGCACTTATGTGACAGCTTATTTAAAATCCTTGTCTGATCATTTCAACAGATGTTTTATCTCAGTGTTGGTGTATGTTTATTGTCTTTTCTCATTTATTCTGTGATTTCCTGGTTCTTGGTGTCATAAGTATTTTTCCATTGTATTCTAAACATTGTGAGTTATTATATAACTCTGTATCCCATTTAATTTTATTATTACTTTTTAGAAGGAAGTCATCCTATTTGAGGCGTAGTATGAGGACTGGGAGGTTACGTACAGATTTCCATTGGGCCCTACTGACGATACCCCAGCAAAAGTGGGCACTTACATTGTCTCACTCCAGACAGATCAAGTAGAAGTTCAGCTATCCTATTGGCCTTTCTGACACCTTCCCCTCAAAAGTGGGAACATTAATATCATTGTGTTGCCTTTTAGTAGGAGTGGAAGTTCATCTCCCCAGTAGATTTCTTGACACAGGGGAGGGGAGAAGTGAAGTGTTTGCTGTCCTTCCTCCCACTTCATTCCTTCTTGTTGATGCCGGGTGTGAGTAGAGGGTCAGCTACCTGCTGGCCCCACTGACACCAGGGTAAGAGGCAGAGAACTGACAACTAGCCCTGCTTGTGCCATCTCATTCTGTCTTACTGCCTCAGGATGGTTATGGGGATTCAGCACCCCACTGGGTCTCACTGACACCATGTGTTGGGGGTTAGTGGGGTGCCTACTCCCTCCAACCTGTAACATCCTATTCTTATTGATGTCAGGGAGAGATGGACACTATGTCCCACCATTGGACCCCACGACTGTGTGAGGGCAGCCCAGTGTTAACAAGCCTGTCAGGCACCACCTTTTTTTTTTTTTTTAATAAGTAAATTTATTTATTTATTTGGCTGTGTTGGGTCTTCATTTCTGTGCAAGGGCTTTCTCTAGTTGCGGTGAGCGGGTGCCACTCTTTATCGTGGTGCTCGGGCCTCTCACTGTTGTGGCCCCTCTTGTTGCGGAGCGCAGCCTCAGTAGCTGTGGCTCACGGGCCCAGCTGCTCCACAGCATGTGGGATCTTCCCAGACCAGGGCTCGAACCTGTGTCCTCTGCATTGGCAGGTAGATTCTCAACCACTGCGCCACCAGGGAAGCCCAGGCACCACCTTTTAAAGTCTGTTTGCTAATGGAAAGGGGTGGCGGCTCAGCTCACCACTGGACCACACTGAAACAACCCTGGTGGGGAATCAGAGCGCTGCCTCTTCTGCAGGGCAGGAGTGGGGTGGTGTGGAAGATCAAATCCTAGCTTGGCCCAACTGAAACGACAGGACATAGGGGATGGGTGCAATATTCCACTGGCACTTGGCTCGAGTAGTGTGTATATTCCACTGGCACTTGGCTCGAGTAGTGTGTATATTATTGCCCAAATGGTTTCTGTCTTTAGCAACCCCTTTCCTCATACTTTGGCTAGGGGGAACAGGGTTTTGTGTTTTTTTCTGAAGCTTTTTTGTCTGTTGTTCTGTTGGTGGTTATTGATTGGGGGTTCCTGTAATACCCTCTCCAGGATGTATGGGAAGCAACAGGAAACACAGGGGACTCATCACCATGTTATTCCTCAAGTCCCAAAGTCCCTAGTTAAGTCTGCCTTCTCATTTCCACCTTTCAGCATCTTCCTATGTTTGTTTGTTGTTATGTTCAGGGTTTTAGTTTTAAGTGGGAGAACCTGGGAGAAATGGGCTACTTCATCTTCTTGGAAGCAGAGGTCTGGAGGTCTACTGATGTTAAAAAGTACTGCTGACTGTAAATTAAAATTTGATGATATACACCTTGCCCTTTAAGAATTATTCTACTAGATGATGTGGCTTCCCAAAGTTGCTACAATTTGATTTTCATACTTCTAAAAGCCAAGTGTTTTGCGGGAGTTGAAATTTAAAGATAAGCAAGAGATGAGGCTAAGATGATCTATGTGGTAACAGATTAAAGTTGGAAACATCAATATACATTCATGTTTAGCTTAATATTGCTTCATATTACCTTAATACACATAGTTATGTAGAGAGATACTTATAGATATGTGCGTATACATGGGTCATGTACACACATATTATCTCTTTGCTCTGTCAGCTCAGAAGCTCTAGAAGCAATGACATCCGAGCAGCAATTAGCACATCCCACACCCAGATCCTGCTGTCTAATACCATTCTCCACTAAAAAGACCTAGTTATCCTTGAAGAAATAGCTGATTCTAGGACTAGGGCAGTAAATATACAAGATTTATAGACAAGACCATCTTATAGTGTCAGAAAGTAAGGAAGTTCCAAAAAAAAAAAATACAGGTTGGGGATACCTCAGAGTGGCACCAGAGCCAACTGAAAAGAGTTCACAAGGGTCAGGACTAGAGCAATTTGAGGAACAAAGTAACTAAAGCAGAATTAGATTATAACCCAAAGTATAAAATAAAAGTCCATGAGTTCTTCTGATATAAATAAATAATTGGATACATAATTGCAGGAGAATAGATAAATCTCCAGTGCAATAGAATTCCAAATAATTTATGTAGTACTCCATCTTAAGCATAACTCCCTATTCCTTAGTTGTGGGCTGAGCATATTGACTTCCTTCCAAAAAAGTACAGTATGAAAAAGGGAAAACAGTAATCTTACGATGGAGAAACCTGAAAAACACTACCTCAGCCTGGTGATCAAAGTCGACCTCAGCATTCATAATGCATATTCATACTTTGTACACTTGATGTGATCTGACAAAATAACCCTTCTACTCTGTGGTCTTCCTCCCCAAAACACATAATCCCAATATTATCATGAAAAATGCATCAAATAAATTCTAGTAGTGGGCATCCTACAAAACCCTAACTACTCAAAATTGTCAAGGTCATCCAAGGAAAATCTGAGAAGCTATCAAACCCAAGAGGAGCCTAAGGAAACATGGCAACTAAAGGTAATGTGATGTTTTGGATGAAATCCTGGAATAGAAAAAGGACATTAGGTAAAAACTAAGGAACTGGACTAATGGATGGACTATAGTAAATGATCATGTATCAATATTTGTTTATTGATTGTAACAATGTAACATACTAATATAAGTGGATCATCATAGAGGGAAATGGGTATAGTGTATATGGAAACACTTTATACTATCTTCTCAATTTTTCTGTAAAATTAAAACACTTCTAAAAACTAAAGTCTATAAAAACGCTGTGTTTTCTTGTTTTATGATTATGTGCCTGTATTTCCTAATGAATATGTCAATTTGCTTTACCTTCCTTGATACTGATATTACAGAAAATACTAAGTAACTCTGAAAGAATTTGTAACTCCAATTCAACAAGCAATAATTCTTGTATTAACTTTTTGGAAGAGCTCACTGAATAAATCAAAGCAAATTGTCTTTAAAGGCTGAATTTCTTTTCAGTGTTTAATCTTTTATATTATTAATGCATACCACAAAAAAGATTCTGTTTCAAAGGGCAGAAAACATTGATTGTAGGCAATGTCTAAAGTACAGTGAAATATTAATGCCTGATGCTATAACAACTTTAATGTATTTTATGTTTTCAAAATGATGAATTGTTATTTCAGTCAATAAAGTATTCACTTTTATACATTGCCTACCCCTCTTTTCCCAAGACACCCACAAGGAAATGATACTATCATCTGACATTAGGTTCATCAATTTAAATTGGAGTTTTTGGTAGCTGTGGTTGCCAATGGTACTGGAATGTGTGATACTTTTACAAATCCTCTCCATGGCAAAATCTGATCCTCACAAGGTAAATCACAGTAGGTGCCTAAAGCCAAATGACATATTGCTTTGTAGCTAGATTACCAAGCATTTTACTTAGAGGCACAATAGAATGTAGAAAAGGCCATTTCTCTTTCTGTCTTTTTTCTGCTCAAAGGTCACTCACCATCTTACTTTTTATCAGCCATTTCAGAAGTTTTCCATAAATTTAGACCATATAATGTCACTTAATGTGAATGTAGCTCAACCTTCTGTTTTAGTACAGCTAATCTCACATTATTTTATTGGTGCTAAATATGTAAATCATCAGCAAATTTTTGTACTTTTTTTTTTTTTTTGATGTGGACCACTTTTTAAAGTCTTTATTGAATTTGTTACAATACTGCTTCTGTTTTATGTTTTGGTTTCTTGGCTGTGAGGCATGTGGGACCATAGCTCCCCGACTAGGGATTGAACACACACCCCCTGCATTGGAAGGTGAAGTCTTAACCACTGGACCGCCAGGGAAGTCCCTGTACTTTTTTTTTTTTTTTTTTTTTTTTTTTTGCGGTACGCGGGCCTCTCACTGTTGTGGCTTCTCCCGTTGCGGAGCACAGGCTCCGGACGCGCAGGCACAGCGGCCATGGCTCACGGGCCCAGCCGCTCCGCGGCATGTGGGATCTTCCCGGACCGGGTCACGAACCCGTTTCCCCTGCATCGGCAGGCGGACTCTCAATCACTGCGCCACCAGGGAAGCCCACTGTACTTAACTTTTAAAAATAATTAAAATAAGCTATTCAACACATTTTTCCTTAAAAAAAAAAAAAAACAGTTCTCCTTAGGCTGGCCCTGGGCACATATGTGACTTTGCCATTTTTTCCATGGACTATTTTCTTATCTGTTTTACGGTGTCACATTTGTTCTACCTTCTCAAAAAGAAGCATTTAAAAATTCATCTACGTGTTCATGCATTCATACATTTATTAAATCTATTGAACACCTACAGACGGCACAGAAAAAAAGGCAGAAAACTAATCTGGGTTGCACAGAAAGTAATGAACTCAGTTAAAATATTTGGTGAAAATAGGTATTACTCAATCTACTGGAAATTACATTTCATTATGGGGACTCACAGACTCAAGGAAAACCAAGACCTAAATAATAATAAAGTAATAAAAGCACTAGCCATTTACTGAGTGCCTGCTTGTACCTGACTCTGAAACTCTAAAATCATTACGGATGTTCTGATGATTGTCTGATATAATTGTAACCTCCATTTTACAGATGAAAATAACAAGGTTCAGAGACATTAGGTTACTTGCCTAAAGTGAAGTGGCCCAGAAACTACAGAACTGGAAATTGAACCTTAGACTTCATAATGCCAAAGTCTGTGCTTTTAATCACAACGTGTGTGTGTGAGAGAGAGAGAGAGCGAGAGAGAGAGAGAGAGAGAGAAAGAGAGAGAATGTGTTTAATAGAGAACCTCTGAGAAATGGCAAGACAACTGCCAGGTATCCATAAAACAATAATTTAGGAGCTTCTTACTATACAAGTAATTGTTAATCATATGGCTGAACTAAGGATCTCTCACTTTTGAACTAAGAAATCAAAAGCTTCCAGAAGTTGAATCTAAATTTTACACTTACATAAGATACTTCATACAGGATGCTAAAGTATAATAACTAAAGAGCTCCGAAAATACTGGAAGCATTCATATAAGTATGATTTCATAATGTGGATAATAGAGGATTTAAGAAATTGGCAGATGCAACTGCAGACTCATTTGTTATCATTTCTGTGAAGGGCAAGATAAATGAATAAAATGAGAACAATGAAAAAAGAATGGCTAGCAATTTTAGGTAGTTTGCTGAATCTCCATACTAGGAACGACTAAGCAAAAAAAAAAAAATTCTCAAAATATTATTTTGAAAGCACCTACAAGTGTATATGGTCTTTTTATACCAAATAACTTGGAATTATGAACTGTCAAGTAAGTCTAATCTTCTCTGATGATAAAATTGCTGACTTTATTTGAAACTATGGAATGAAAAATGAGGTAATAATCAGAAATTCTTAAGAAAAGGAGTAGAAAAAACAAAATTATAAGAGTTATGTTAAAAAATATTTTGAAACAAACATAAAATCCCCATTACTGGTACAGAGCTTTTAAAACCTTATTTTGGTTTTAAGTTTTAATAAATATTTATATGTTTACATAATTACTGTCATAAGGAAGAGACAATTGTAGGTCAACTTTCTTCATTCTTTCTTTATTAAGCATTATTCTATTTTGCTCCATCATCTTGTAATTATACTATAGTAACTGTGTAACTTTCTACTAAGTGGATATTTCCTAAACTGTTTTCCTATTGTTAACAATTAAAGGTGTTTCTAATTTTTGGTTATTACAAATGACATGACAATGAGCATCTTTATATAATAATTTTCTGGATTATAAAGTATTTATTGGCATAAGCGTCCAGAATTAGAATTAATGTGTAAAAAGCTATTAACATTTTTATCTTGCTAGACATTGCCAAATTACTTGTCAAAAGATGGAACCAAATTATATTGCAAAAATCTTTGCCAACAGAAGACATTATATATAATTTTTGATTTTGCTAAATTAATAAGTTGGAAACCTATGTTCCATTTCTTTGAATTCTTTGATAACAGAGTGCTGCTGGAGGCTGGGAGGGCAGCCATGTCTGTGAAGGCTCCCCAGAGTTGGAGCGGGGAAGTGGAAAAAGGTAAAAAAAAAAATACTAATTGTATTTTCCCTCCATTGTTATCTCTCACTCTCTTCTGCCTCTGTGTAACTTATATCCAGGTAGCTGGAGAAAAATCATGTGGCAGGGCAAATTGGTATTCCAATAAATTAATAATCACCAGCTTCAAATGGATTTTCAAGACTGGAAATAGTGCTCTGACTTACAGTAAGCTCTTTCTAATTCTCCTTAAGGACTATTTTCTTAGAAGCTTTACTTAACCTCCATCCTCTCTACTTCCTTCACTCTGAGCTGGTGAGGTGCTTCATAACTCATTAAGAACACAGAAGTCAGTAAATAGTCCACTGCCAAATCCATTAATTCATTAGCATTTGCATTGATCTTTGTATTCCCTTTTACTACAGGAGTTAAAGTTAAAAGGCCATGTGCACTACAGATAGCATTTCATTTTCTCTCATCTTCTCAAGTACTTCACAGCACTGCATTTTCTACAACACATGAATGATTCTTGCCAAAATTCAACCTCATTCTAGACTAGTAACTCCAACTTAAAATGTTAAAAACCATACGTGTAACATGAAAGCCTCCCTCCTCCCCTAATCCCTGCATATCTTCTTTAGCCAATTCAGGTCTGAACTTTTCAAAATTGTTATCTTCATATATTGTTTCCATTTCCTCAGGTCCCATTTACTCTATAATTTACATCCATCTGACTTCTCTCACCGTAATCTCACTGCCCACTGTCCTGAAATTTTACTTATGAAGGTCACCAGCGATCCCATGTCAGTATATCCAATGAATAGTTTTTGTCCTATTTCTAGGCTCTTTCCTTCTTTAAAAAAGAAAAAGAATAAGAAAAACAAAAACCATTTTTTTCTCCTATGTTTTTACACTCTCATCATCTTCTGTCTTGGTATATTTTATTGGCTTTCTGTGTTTAATCTGATTTCTAACATTCTATTAGTTTCCTTTATCTTCAGTGGAATAAACCAGTATATGAAGGATTATTCTCAACAGTTAGTTCTCATAATAGCAGTACTAGTAGCAGCAGGCAATACTCTGTAATGCTTATCATGTGCCAGACACTATTCTAAGACACTGTTTAAATACATATATATAGACACACACACACACATACATATATGAGGTTTTCCTCATAGGCCTAGGAAATAAGCCTATTATTATACCTGTGTTACAAATGAGAAAACTGAGGCAATGAGAGGCCAAAGTCACATGATCAGTACTTGGTGAAGCTACGCCTGAGTTAATGCTGGAACTTTAGAGTAGACAAGATAATAATGTCTCACAGATTGGCCCTAAATGTGAGCAACATTTAATTAATGACTTGTGAAGTATTAGAAAAAAATGGAACATTTTAAATTGATTGGGAACTACTAAGTCATGTATCAGTAACTAAGAATGACTCTTATTGAATGAAATTATTTTTCATTATTCTTTTGAAAGGAGAATATTCTTGTGTTAGCGTTTCAGTTTTTTTTCATTCACATATTTATTCATTTATTAGCCACACATTTCCTTCTATGTGCCAGTGTCTGCTGCAAGCCTTGGAAGATTCAGTGGTGAGCAAAAAATTACAAAGTCCTTGCTCTTAAGCAAATGTCCAGTGGTGGAGGAAGACAGAGTAAACATGTAAATAAATTTTGTACAGCGACAGAAATACGACTGGACAATGGGACGGAGAAGCACTGAGGAGGCAGGTCTCTTTGGTCAAGATAGTAGTGGTGGCGTTTGAACCGAGACCTTAATGATCAGAGGGAAATCGGTCTGGGTAGAAGGATTAGCCAATCTAAAGCTGGGAGAGCAAGAAGTAGAGCTTGTTGCATCTGAGGGACTGAAAAAGACAACTGTGCCTCGAACCCCATGAAGGTCAGGGAAAGATGTAGTAAGTGACCAGAGCACATGGTCCCTGTGAGCCTGGCTAAGTAGTTGAAAATTTAATCTCTCTACAATAGATAGCCTTTAGAGGTTAGAAGCAGTGCAATAATAGCATCTGATTTGTGCTTTTTGAAAGACTACTTTGACTGTTGAGTGTCCTACAAAAGCAAAATACTTGTGTCTCTATGAAGTGCAGATAGTAAATTTTAAAAAGCCCAATGAGCTCATAAGCAGTTGGTTTACTAAGTGCAATCACTTATCTTAACTAGACTTCATTAATATAAGCTTGGTGACCTTGGGGCCCTGGGACATATTAGATTAGGGAAACCCAACTATTTTCAAATAGTGTGATTTAAAAATTCTCGAAATTGTTGGGGTTCAGGAAGATTATTTTATTGCTGGGCCTGGATGGGAAGTTTAGAATAAGAAAAGAAAGTATGATGGCTGGCTTCCATCTATTCTCCCTTTCTATGGGAGAAATATTGATGGGGTGACTACTTTGCTGTTGACCCAATGCTTAAATTTCAGAGCTAGTTCAATCCAGTAAATATTTGCTGAACAACTATTATATGTTAGGCACCTAGCTGAAACTGGGAATATAAAGAGAATAATTAATAATAAAAGCAGGTATTACTAACAAGAGACAGGCACTGTGCTAATGCTTAACATGCACCATCTCAAGTTACATTAATTTACACACTAACCATATGGGGTAGATGCATTTATTATACCATTTTCTGGGTGAGAAATCTAATCCCTTTAAGGGGCTTAAGTTACTTCTCCAAGGTTACACAGCTAGTTAGGGGCATAGGCAGGATTTGAACTCAGGTCTGGTATCAGCACCAATTCTCTTAGCCATTATGCTCTATAAGGAACTTACTTGAGAAGATCAGGATTATACATATATGGGTACAACCAACCCTAAGACCATCTGGCAAAACTGGCTGCTTGAGAAGTCCTGGATTTATGTAAGATGCTCTTGGAATGGAGAAGATCGTGAAGGAGGGTCCCCAAAACACACTCTCTATACTAAGGGGCAACAGAAGAGAAAAAGAAGTAGCCTACAGCAGTATGATATTGAGGACCAAGAAACAGTGTTTCTCTCTTTTGTGAATAGTTATTAAATTATTTCTACTTCAAAATATCAGAAAGAAATCACAGTACTATGGACAGTTTGCAGAGCCACCCTATCTTAGCGTGAATCCTGGCAGGTGTAGAGTTCATAGTATGACCCTGGCACCTAAGTGTAGTTAAGTAAGCTTTCATTTTTCTTTAGGCTGAAAGCAAAGTAGCTTTCTGATAGGTATAGTTTAGGAAAGTCTTCAAAGAAAATATTTAAAGTCCACTATCTCAGAGAAAAGCAATTTTGCAAAAGATCTATCAGCAAAAGCAAGGCCAAACACACCAATTATTTAGTGAGACTTGTATTGTTATATCATTGCTCATGTTGTTTCTTTACGCATTTCCCTGGAAGAAGGCTTTTAATGTTCAACAATTCTCAAAGAGATAAAGACCCACACTGATGTGTCAGAAAGAGCTTTGCCCTGGAATTAGATCAGTTTAGGTTTGGCTACTTACTAGAATTAGGTAACATTCTTAATCTTTCTGAACCTGTTTCCTATCTGCAAATAGGGATAACACTATCTATTACAGAGGGATGTAGTTAAATTAAATGACACATGTAAATGAAATATATCCTTCCAGACTGAGAACATACCTAGTAAATGTTAAGTGATCTGCAAATATTCTGCTTTCTTGAAATGGATGAAACCTGTTATCATGTTCTTAACCAATGGTCTAAATATCAAGACAATATTTAGTTAAAAGTTATATTTATTCTTTCACTGTCCATCTGCATTTTAACATATTCTAACATATTCTCCTTGATCAATTGTGTCAATATTAGTAACATTTGTCATTTAAGCTATTACTGTTCATATGTTTAAAATATTTCAATGCGATATAAGTCGTTACTCAAAGGGATGCCTAGCTGGCTTTGTCAAAGATTTATTTTAAGTAAAAATGAAAGACACATTTTTCATTTCCACCAAGTTTTATTGAACAGTGTATTCATTAACTGTATGAACTTTGTGGCCAACCCAATACAGTAGCCAAGACATGGAAACAACCTCAGTGATTTTTGTGGATGAATGGATGAAGAAAATGGGGTGCATACAACCTACTATTATTCAGCCATGATAAAGAAGGAAATCTGGCTATTTGTGACCACATGGGTGGATTTGGGGGGCATTATGCTAAATGAAATGTCAGACAGAGAAAGATAAATACTTTAGGATCTCATATGTGAAATCTAAACTGCTGAACTCATGATAGAAAGAATGGAATGATGGTTGCCAGAGCTGGGGGTTGGAGGTGAGGAAAATGAGTGAAGATGATCAAAAGATAAAAACTTCTAGTTATAAGATAAGTGAGTAATCGTGATGTCATGTACAGCTTGGTCGCTACAGTTAACAATACAGTATTTTATGTTTGAAAGTTGTTAAGAGAGTAGATCTTGAAAGTTCTCATCACAGAAATAAAATTGGTAATTATGTGAATTAAAGTTAACTAAACTTATTGTGGTAGTCATTTCACACTATATATATATATATCAATCATCACATTGTACACCTTGGACAGATACAATATTATATATCAATTCAATAAAACTGGAAAAATCTCATTTATATTCTAGCATAAATATATCAAATGGGTTTCTTGACAAGATTAATAATAACTATAGATAAAAGGAAATAAGATATTGTTGTTGCTGTTGTTTGCTTTTCCAGAGTGCAAAACACTAAAAAGGGGGGAGGTGAGTATGGGCTTGCAAATGCTGCTTCATGGGCCCTAATGCTGTGATACAGACATTTAGTCCAGATCTGAAAGAGAACTTGAGTCATTTCAACAAATCTGCAAAACAGTCAGGTTCAAACATGAAGAGATATCAGTAAATTCTTTTTCACACTGCAAGAAATCTGCCTTCAGCTTTCAGCAAAACCTCAGTTTTTGGGTTATGAGGGTAACAGTTCTTAAGCAAGCAGTACAATGCTTCCACCAGTGCTTTCTCCCTATGATGAATAAGTTTTCAGTCTCCCCACCAGTGCTCATCCCTTCTCCCCTTAATGTCTTGGCCAAAATTCAACCATCAGCCCAGAAAACTCCTTCCCAGTTTCATTGACTGTACGTGACCACGTTATTTCAATCACCTTGGCACATTTATATTACCTACTTCCTAAGGTAGGTATTATATATATGAGATTTTAAATAAAAGAATGCCTGTAAAGTACTTAATGCTCAACTCCTAGCACAATATGAATATTCTGTAACTGCTGACTAGCATTATTATTATATCATTTACATTAAAACTAATCTGTACTTTCTTTCACCCACCCATGTTCTTTGTCCCCAACTGGGGTAAAGGAAATAAATGAACATTTATTGATTATCTACAGTGAGAGTATAGAATGAAGTGTAGGCTATAGAATTAGTGGTGTTCAACACTGAAACTGACCTGGATTTGAATTCCAGACCTCTCACTTACTTAGACTTTACGACGCCTCAGTTCCCTTACTGATAATTAGAGATAATAGACATTTCAGGGACCACGGTAAGGATTAAAAATATTATAATGTTTGGATCCAGAAAGGGCATTCATTACCTCATTTCATGTAAACTCTTAGATAATCTGATTGAGTTTTGAGAATCTGATAACGGCTCTGCATCCTTTTGCTATTTGCTAACTATTCATAGCATTTTGCATAGAATTCCAGGGCTTTCCTAATATGAAAATCAATCAAAGGCTTTAGTTGGCACAAAGAACTCAGAGAAATTGTTATGGGGCAAGAATTAGAATTCTTCTTGAAATACAGACTATCATCCTGGAGAAGAAAGAACAACATTTTAATGTGGTCAAATTTGGGTCAAAACTATGCACTGCCATAATGGTGTTTCTACCAGGTCTTGATTTGACTGGGATTGAAATTTCTGACATAACTGTCCCCATCACAGACTTGAAAACCTGGCAGACAATCACGTGCAACCTACAGTTAAAGGTCACTCATCTAAAAAAAAAATGGGTATGTCACTACCATTCTGACAAGAGCATTATGAAGATTAAGAAAAAGCACAAATAAACTCTCCTACCACCTGACAGCCAAGTAATACATCTTTCAGCTCTTTCAATTCTTTTTCCTTCTTACCTGACTTGTTTCCTTCCTTGCTCTGAGTTCTCACTGTGTTTCATGTCCCACAATGCTGAAGTCATTGTAATGCTTTTACTCAGAAATCTCATTTAACATTTAGCATAGTAAATAAGAAAGCCTAAGAAGTGATTGAGGTAAACTGCCATTATTACATCATTCTGATAACCTGATTTGTCCAGAAATGTAACTATGTGATTCTCCTTTACTTCTAGTTGCTCACCATTCATGGGCACAAACTGAGTGTATATCAGATATAGTAAATTCCTGCAAAACTCTCTGTGGTGTGATTTGGGGTTCTCTTTGTGTACTACAGCTTTCCTAAAACTAAACTATTATCATTTCTACTCTTCTTCTGTCTGAAAATCCTCAAAACATAATTTCTAATTAATAGTTATACTAATTGGCATTATAGTCATTCTTTTTTGCTTTTTCTCTGATTATAAGTATCTTCTGATGCTTAAGTCAATCAAATGGGTTCTCTACATATGAGGAAGTTCAAAGAGGAAAGTAGGAGGAGTAGGGTAAGAAGACATTCACACATAGAATTAGTGGAAGCCTTAGCAGTAACAAAGCTAGTGAAATTAGAGCTAATTAATCAGCAGTCAGGAAAATTTCATCATGTGTTGTCATTAATTGGTCAACTAGGGTAATTAGGTTTACAAACAATAGAAAGCAAAGAATGGAAAATCGATTGTTTCTTCCAGCTTCTCCTGCTTGTTATAAGCGTAATTTTCTCCTAGTTTATGAAACAATAACAGTTTGGTATTAGAATTTAAATGCCATCAATATAAGATATGGAGATATGTGAAGCCTACTACACTTTCTTCATAAACTAGTACTATAACATCATAAATTCCACAGTAGAATGATTTAGTTGAAAGATAAAATTCATGCAGAGTACACTATTTGTTTAAACTTCAAAAGAATCAAAAAAGATTGCTATATCTTGGCACAGTCTTCTTTGTAGAATATGTTAGAGCCGGCCTTTTTTTGATTAAGAGCTACTGTTCTGTAGAGAACACTTTTTTCATATTCATAATCATCAGGCAAATCAAGGATCTGACTTCCTTAGAATCAGTAAGTGTTTTTTTCCTCACTTCTTAACAAAGAACAGAACAGCTGATAAGAAAACTAAAATACCTCTTTTTATTGATGTATAGATGACTTACGATATTATATTAGTTTCAGGCGTACAACATAGTGATTCAATATTTTTATAGATTATACTACATTTAATTATTATAAAATGATGGCTATGTTTCCCTGTGCTGAACAATAAAATCCCTCTTTTGTTAAAAAAAATAGCAAATGATGGATGTTAGAAAATTAATTTATTTCCCATGAATAATGATCAATAACTATGGGACACTGGCCCATGTAAATTAAGAGGCTTCTTTTTCCATGTGATTCTGAATACAAAATGTATCCATATTCAGGAATCGTTTTCAAAGTGAATTTTTTTTGGTACCTTAATAATCATAATGGGTAGTAAGATCAATTTGTTTTAACACTTATGTAGATCAGTGTTGAATATAAAATGATAAAACGTAGGGTCTTTTCACTTTTTAATTTTAACTCTGTATATGAGACAAAGAAAACGAACTGCTTTCTATCATACGGTAGTTTTTGCTCAACTACTAAGACCAAAATCCTTGAAAGAGAGAATTACCTGTTTGTGTGCTTTCAGAACAACCCCCTTGCATACCAGGGCCATAAAAAAACAATAGCCTTGAGAGAGACCATTCAAGGAAATCATTGTTATTGATTCATCCCTCAAATAGGACCCAGTTGAGCAACAAAATGACTCTGAAGTTTATCGTTTCTTCTCAGTGAATTAATAACTCTGGAAGATTTAAATGTCTTTTCCTAGATGACAGAGGTGGCTTCTATACACATACACGATGGACACATACACACAAATAACATCCTGATATCCATTTTACATCTGTAATTCCACTCTGAATTCTCCCTGCCATTAACCAACTCAAATGCCACATTATTCAACTCCTTTCCCTTGCTGGTTGGATTGGGTTCAGGAAACAGGGAGCAATTTTAATGTCCTCTTTAGTAAACCTACACCCTATTTATGAACTAAGAAGAAGTAGTTTTGGTTTCTATTTTCTGATATCTTGAGCCTTTCATATGATTGCATCTCTACAACTATATAGCTTGCAGAATTAGTATTATGACTAGAGATGCAGAAAAGTTTTGCTGCCTAAAAATGTCTTCTCATCTGCTAACTGATGGTTGGCACTCAACTCTCATCCCTTTATTTCGGAATCTCATCCCTTTAGCTTAAATCTTTTTTTCCCATTAAAATTCAAATACTGGTTGTGCTTTAAGGTCGTAGTCATTTTTACCTCAGCCTGAATGATCCAAAAGCAAGTTTTGATGATGTGCAAGAGGGAAGAGAACTTGAGGGCATAAGTGTTCTGCAGAGGGTATTAGGGAATAGAGAAGACAGAGCAATAAATAGACTCACAGGGGAAACTCAGAAAGTGGAGCTTGATGAAACAAGCAAACATCACGGTTTTGCTAAGGTCTATTCTAATTAGTTGTTATTCGTGTGTAAAAGTTTGCCTACAAAGCATAACCTATGAGTGATTTGTGCCCCTGCATATTACGGCTGTATAATATAATTCAAACAGTGCAAGGAACACACAGATTACCACATGGCCTCAGCCATGCTCCATTTTGTCGTCTGCCCACTTTGAGCATCAGAAAATGGATTGTAGAAATCTGGTTCATCTTATTTTAAACTTCTCATCCCCCAAATTTGAAATAGTATTTATTTAAAAACTAGGCTCTTTATAAAGATCGCAAAAACACTATAAAGTATTCATTGAAAAGAACCTAACATTTACTACTGTAGTACATTATGTACAATTTATTGACTAGTTCTACTGAATATACATTTATGTATTACATAATCTAACATTTATATTAAGTATAACTCTAATATGATTCTTGTGTCAACCTTGACAAAGCTGGTGAAATCCTTTGCTACAAAAATATGTCTCTGCCTTATCTTTTTGTTTCTGTATTAGTTTCCACATTTGCCAGCAAGATACTTTTCATCCTACTAAACTAATAGGCCACTTAGTTGAGTACTGGATAAAATACAAATTGCAGAGAATTCTCCATTTCTGTTTATAATTTTTAAAATTTCAACTAAAAGTGCAAAGCTTTTATCAATTTCTGTAGCTTGCTCTCTTCCTAAACCTACTTGCTTCTTCCATCAGTATTTAAGTTTCTGGTTTTAAATAACTGTGACTCTCCTTTAATGTGTTCTCTGTTAAAGGCTTTCTCTCCCTTTAGAATTGTTAGTAGGAGAAGTGGTATTTTTGTGGGAAGAAAACTTCATCTTCTCTACTACTCAGCTGTCAGGACTATAGAGCTACATCCTCAGTTGTATAATCAAAAACCTTGCCTGGCATCAACTAGTGAGATTAAAACCCACTTTTTCAATTCCTTGCAATTAAAATATTTACATCAACTTCTCTTGGTTGTAACAATAGCATAGAGAACCCAGTGTGGGTGTGGCTCATGATTCTGCTTCTCTGACTCATGATCTTAGGCTTCTTGCTTCCAACTTCCTAATGAATGTGCCCTTTAGCAATTGCTGGGGGCCAGGTTTGTTTACTGCTACTCCTTTCCAACAGTTCAAGGCCATGAGGCATCTCTTGAATGTATTTCTTTGCTACAAAGTATTTCTCTCCCCTGCCCTCGCCCCACTCTCAGGTTCTGTTGCTTATTTAAGATTTGCATCTGTAAAGAGTCCTTTGGGTTTGTTTCCTTGGTGGACTGGCTGTCTTCCAAGATTTTGTTGTTAATCTTGTCTGACATTTTAAAGATGACCTTTCGGTGTTGTTATAAAACTTCTCAAGGAAAGGAAAACAGAAGGGCTCATCTAACCCTCTTCTAAAGACTATGCAAAAAAGCCCGTTGTTTTAAAACATTATGGCTGGTGATATAAATGGCTGCAGCACATGATATCTACACCTGCATGCTTTTAACCTCCAGAAACTAAAAATCAGCTCTGCAACATGCAATCAGCCGTGAAGAAAGAAAGAAACAAACAAAAACCCAGTATTGAAGATTTTCTGCCTGATACTTGAATGTATTGGCGAACAAGCCTGCTACTTCTAGTATTTACATAAAGACAGTAGTCAAATAACCAATGCACTAAAACAAAAAATTCTTCTGTGAGAAAAAAGAATGATGCTACTTAGAGTTGATGGACATGAACTTTAGGAATTTTAGAGCTGAAAATAATCTTGGAGACCTCCTTTTAGAGATGAGGAATATGAGGTCTATGGTGGTGAAGTGAATTGTCCAAGCCAGAGATGGGACTAGGGTCAAAGTTGAGGTCTTCTGCCAGGATGTTGAGCTTACTCTTTGAACTTGCTGGGTGTTTACATATTGCATCAACAGAGCCCAAATGTACTGGATTTTCTTCCATTTACTAATAGAAGGAAGTTAGTGCCTTTACAGGTATTGTAGTATAAAATCAGCCCATTCAGCCAAAAATTAGTCAATCTAGGAGTCCCAAAGAGACAATGCTTTGCAGGCTTTTTCTTTTCTTTTCTTTTTTTTTCCACTGGAAATGGGAATTAGATAGATAATGCATGTTTGTGTGTATGTATGTATACATATATATACATATATATATATACTTATATCTTGTTCAAATTTAAAAGAATACAATTTTTATAGTCTAATTACGTATGACATAAAAATAGAACATTGTTAATCAAATACATTTGCAGTATTTATTTTTGTAAGTAACTTCCTTTCTTTATATATCTATACAGTTTTAAAGATAATGGGATGACACAGAAATATTATTCATTTTCAAGCTAACACTGATAAATAATGTTTTGTAAGTGCCCTAAATTATGTAAAGACTAAAAGTTCCATTGTTCTATCTATTCTATGGAAAGTGGTTGATGTTTAGCTATGAAATAATATATCAATCTCAGGAAACAATTCTTAGGTTAAAAAACTTATTTTCCCTGTGATGTCTTTTCGCAAAGATTTAATTCAAAGAATTTACCTTTGTAAGATCTCCATCACTTTTCACCATTGTTCCCATGCATGTTCCTGTTAAGAGTGCCTGATTCTGTTGCTAAGAAACCTTGCAGTCTTGTTGGGTCATGATGGTGAACTAATAATTATTTAAAATGTGTCTTTTTGGATAGGGTCTTTTAAAGAATATCGTGACACTTTTGTGTAAGAGGCTGGGTAAGAGGGTTCTTCCTTTCAACTTACAGTTCTACAGGAATATAAGTGATAGAATGATGTTTTCCAGAAGAGTTGGAAGAATGCCAAGAGTACACTAAAGAGCACTAGGTCTTACTTCCTCCTGGTATGCTTTTTTTCTAGAAAAGGGTAAAAGTCAGTCAGATGACAAGTCAAGAAATTTACCAAAGGATTTCAAAGAAATAAGAGGAACATCAATATTCCTTTTATTGACTAGATTAAATTATTGTTTTTCCTTCTCATCCCAAATTCTTAAGAAAAATTGTCAAGCCATATTATGTTGAAAACCAAGTCCCATGTAAGCAAGACATGGGTATTTGAATTTTATCAGGCTTCCAGATAAAACTAAATTGTTGATTAAATCCTCTCCATCCTGCTTGCTCTTGTCCCAGACATCCCTCTCCAGTTCAGGAATATCCTCCTTTAAATAGCTTATTTAATCATATGGGACTGATGCCAGTAGCCTTAATATTTTCTGTACGGTATACTGGGATATATAAGGGGACTACCATCATATCTCTAGCATGTAGTGAGAGTTGGTAAATAGCATTCCCAGTGTGTATCTGGAAAAACAAAACGGTTGTTCCTTTAAACAATCTTTTTTGGTGATAAAGCAAAGAATCAAAGGTATTTCATTACTAAAGAATCCGAGAATGTCCTAACTCTAAGAGAAGAGCACTTCTAATGTCATCTCAATATCCATCCAATCCAGAAGCAGAGCTGATGGTGCTACCAAGAGACAGAGTCTCCTTGTGGGGACACCACCTTCAAAAGTTTTGGAAGGTACCCCCAAACATCACCAGTTTTCTTTACACCCTTGCTTGTCTCTAGTATTTAAAGATACATCTGATACTTATTGATTCTATTTATAGTTTGAGGGTGATCCCTTCTTAGGGATATCATCTCATATGCAAAGTTAAAAGTATTGATCATTTTTCTCTCCTAAACTTAAACTATTATAATTTATGTTTAAGGCAGCCAAGTTTAATAGCTTTATGACTTGGGGCCATAAAGGTGAGTGTTTCAATCTTGGTTCACTGTTCTGTAGGTGGTATATGGCCACTCCAGGTATCAGTTTTCTTACTTATAAAATAGGGTTTGCAGTGCTTTCTTCACAGGTAAACGATTAAATTTGATATGCTAACATAGTGTCTACCATATAGTGTACATTAAATGTGAGCCCTCTTTCCTATCTCCACTGGGTATGGCCAACTTCTAGTTTTCTAGGATTTACTAGAAAATTTCATACCTTCTAGGAATATATGGCTTCTGATCATATTCCCTTACCATCTTCATTTTACTAAACTAAAGGCTCTTAATTTTTTTGTAATTCCCACATACTTATTTCCTATCTCAGCTACGTTTCTGTTAATTTTTTAGAATTCAGTTTATTCTAGCAGGCATTAATTGAGGTAAGGGGAATTACAGTAGGTCCTATGGTTACAAATGTAAACAGGATCCTTGTTCTCAGGTACCTTACAGTCCAGTGTCAAGAGTAGTAAACAGACAAAAAATTGCAATTTGACCGGATAAATTCCGTGATATTGGTAAGCCTGTGACAACACAAGTGAAATACCTAAATCAGATTAGGGAGGATGGGAAATTAAAGGTAAAGGAGCTGGTCGTACTTGTAGGCTTTTCTCTAGAGTTGGCAAACATCTGTACCTGTGTTCAAGGTTTAGATTGCCCAAGACAGCCTTAATATTCCTTTCAGCTTAATAAAACTTTAGACAGGTTTCTTCCTGACTTATAGGCCCTTGACCTCCCCTTATTTAGAACATTTACTCTAAAAAACATGCAAATTCTTTTTTCACCCCTTTGACTCGTAAATCTTCTTCTAGTCATCTTGCCAGATTTACAACCCAGGAATGTCTTTCTCACGGACATGGGAGCCAGTTTTTGAAATGTAATCATCAAGAAAGATAGCACCGCATTCTCTGTGGGAAGGCAAGGGTCTAACTTCAGTAAGTGCTGATTAGCAAACACAGATGGCCTAATCACATTAACCAGTCTCCTCCTAATGTCCTCCAGTACCAGTTCAGTAGCTCACTCCAGAATTGATAAACTGTCCCACCTTTTGTTTCAGCAGAGTTTAGTCCAATCTCTCTCTCCAATTGCAAGTTTTCAATAAACTTTCCCTTGCCTGTTTAAGTCTGTCCTTGGACAGGATGCATCCAGGTTTTGTACAAGGGGAAAAAACGGATTTTTGCCCAATAATCTACTCACTGATGCCTGGCACTTGGTCAACTTTTGTAATTGCTGATTTAAATAAGTCCATCATGTCAATGTCTAGGGGGAAATGTTTTCAATGGCTCTAAACAGTTTGAGCAGTGATAAATGAAATCTCTGAGTTCACCATCTTCTAACTGGAACTAGAATTATTTTTCCAAAAATATATTTCTTTACACTTATGCACAAAATGAGCCTCTGCCTCAAAGAGACTGTGAGTAGGCTCAAGTATCCACTTGTCCTCATAGCTTTATACTCATTCTTTTGGTATTTCAATTATCTCAAGTGTTCAGAATCATGAATAAAGTTGGGAGCAATTCATGATGATGTTAATCAATTATAAATTACTCAACAAGGGCTCCCCTTATTATACTCTCCATGAAGCTCTCTAGAGGATCAGCTCAGGTACTGGCCTCAGGCACAGTCTAGATTGAGAGAGGATTTCAAATAATTGATGGTTTTAGCCAAAATTTTGAATTCTAAAAATGGATGGAAATTTGGAAATTCTAAATCAATCATAGCAAATTACAAATTATCATCAAGAAAGACTGCATAATAAAAATTTCTAAAGGTTACTGTAGAAATTAAGCTTAAATTCAAATTTAATTCTAAGGTAAATAAAACTATGTATTCCATTTTCTTTCTTCATTATAAAATTTATAAAACCAGAATTTTCCTTCTAATGTGCGCATTTGGTGTACTTGCTTTTTATTTCCAAAAAAAGTCTCCCTAACTTAAGGACATATACAACATAAGGTACCTTAGAATTAAGGAAATATGGGAGAATGATTTTGATTACCTCCTCATGCTACATGAAAATTCATTACTTCAAACTTTCTTGAACAGTTTTTTTAAAAGATGCCAGTTACCTAACTCATACAAACACCCATATACATATGTACATCTTTCTTGTTGGGGAACAGACTTATATTAGTGTCAATAAGTGGTCATTAAAGTTAATGTGTTCATTTTATATAGTCATAATTTAAGATATAGTAGAAATTCGTTTGAACATGATATATACCTTTTTAAAATATATTAGAGACTTATAGAACCACCTCACAGTGACTATATTTGTCCATTATGAGGTTTAGAATATACTTTACTACTTAAATGAGTTGAGTATGATATTTTATCATTATACCTTTGCTTTTGTCATATATTGTGGATGTAGAGTCTTTGGTCAGAAACATACCCTCTATATTATAAAAACATCATTATAGAAAAATGTAGTATTCTTTTAATATATAATTTAACATGAAACTAGGACAGATTTTCAGCAAAAGAAGGGAGCTGCATATAGTTGGCTTTTACTGGCAGGCCTGTTTCTGCCCAGTAATTACCCAGTCTTTACATACATGTTACAGTTCAGTGCTTTGAAGGAAATCCAGCTTTCTTTGCTCTCTGATCTTTTCTTCTCACAAAATACTTAGCAAACACATAGCTATTAGCTCCATAGGAAGTGGTTGTATACATCAGGTATTTTTCACAAGCCCACTTAACCAAGGTACCAAGTAATTTGACTAGAATCCAAACCAAATCAGTTGAAGAGCTAAGTGTGCAAAAAATCCTGTAACACACTAGATTCCAATGAGCCACAGTTTTATTAACACTGCATCACTTAGCAAACTCAGATGGGGTCTTTGGGTCTTTAGGTTGAGTTTCTTTAATTGGCAAATGCTTAAGAGCACACTTTATTGATTGATTGATTGATTGATTAAAGAATCATCTTTTTTAAAATTTATTTATTTTTGGCTGTGTTGGGTCTTCATTGCTGCACGCGGACTTTCTCTAGTTGCGGGGAGTGGGGGCTACTCTTCGTTGCGGTGCGTGGGTTTCTCATTGCGGTGCCCTCTCTTGTTGCAGAGCATGGGCTCTAGGCACGTGGGCATCACTAGTTGTGGCACACGGGCTCAGTAGTTGTGGTGCATGGGCTTAGTTGCTCCACGGCATGTGGGATCCTCCCGGACCAGGGCTCGAACCTGTGTCCCCCGCATTGACAGGCAGATTCTTAACCACTGCACCACCAGGGAAGTCCCTAAGAGCCCACTTTAAATGCAGTTACACAATGACATCATGATAAGAAATGCTATAGGAATATAGGCATAGAAAAAAAAAATTATCATCACTCACATATGCCCTGAGCATTTTCTGCTGGAGAATCTGAACTTCATAATGAGGGTACTAATATATTACATGCTTCTGATAGTAAGTTCTTATCACTTGAGTAATATCATTAAACGTTATATCTCTGCAGCTTAATCCTTCTTAACCTGAAATATACGTTTAGAAATAATATTTTAACAGTTTGAGAAAATTCAGCTATTACATAGCTATTTACCTAAATATTTATGTGAGATAATTATGAAAGCATTCTATTAATAATTTTTTGAAGACATTGTAATAACAATTTAGTCTTAGAATTTTAGAAAAAAATAAACCAATAAAGGTACTTCTTCTGGTTCCAACTGTACAAATGAAAATTCTGAAGCTAAGTAAATTGGGCAAAGTATGTTGCTGTTTCATAAGTTAATGAAAGTAAATTTATTTATTAAATTTTTATTTATTTATATTTTCATGGGTTTATAACACATAAGGTTCATGTGTATAATATTATATTTTGACATTTATATAAACTACAGTGTGCTCACCACCAAAAGGTTAGTTGTCAACTGTCATCATATTGTTGACCCCGGCATTGGGTGTCCAGCACTGTAGCTTGCTGGTCGTTGAATGGAGCTGGGTCTTGGTGTTGAGATGGAGATCTCTGGGAGATTTTCGCCATTTGATATTACATGGAGCTGGGAGGTCTCTTGTGGAACAGTGTCCTGAATTTGGCTCTCCTACCTTAGAGGCACAGCACTTATGCCTGGCTGGAGCACCAAGAGCCTTTCATCCACACGGCTCAGAATAAAAGGGAGAAAAAGTGAATGAAAAAAGAAAGAAAGAAAGAAAGAGAGAGGAAGGAAGGAAGGAAGGAAGGAAGGAAGAGGATAAAATAAAATAAAATAAAATAAAGTAATATAAAATGAAATAAAGTTATTACAATAAAAATAATTATCAAGGAATCAATTTTCTTTTTAAAGTAAAGAACAAAAATGGACGGACAGAACCCTAGGACAAATGGTGAAAGCAAAGCTTAACAGACAAAATCTCACACAGAAGCATACATACACACTCAGAAAAAGAGGAAAAGGGGAAAAAATAATATATCTTGCTCCCAAAGTCAACCGCCTCAATTTTGGGATGATTTGTTGTCTATTCAGGTATTCCACAGTTGCAGGGTACATCAAGTTGATTGTGGAGATTTAATCCACTGCTCCTGAGGCTGCTGGGAGAGATTTCCCTTTGTCTTCTTTGTTCGCACAGTTCCCGGGGTTCAGCTTTGGATTTGGCCCCGCCTCTGCGTGTAGGTCACCTGAGGGCATCTGTTCCTCGCTCAGACAGGACGGGGTTAAAGGAGCAGATGCTTCGGGGACTCTGGCTCACTCAGGCCGGTGAGAGGGAGGGCTACGGAGTGCAGGGCGAGCCTGCGGCGGCAGAGGCCGGCGTGACGTTGCACCAGGCTGAGGCGTGCCGTGTGTTCTCCCGGGGAAGTTGTTCCTGGATCACGGGACCCTGGCAGTGGCAGGCTGCACAGGCTCCCGGGAGGGGAGGTGTGGATAGTGAGCTGTGCTTTCAAACAGGCTTCTTGGTGGCTGCAGCAGCAGCCTTAGTGTCTCATGCCCGTCTCTGTGGTCCGCGCTCTTAGCCGCGGCTCGCGCTCTTAATCCCCTCTCCTCGCGCACCAGGAAACAAAGAGGGAAGAAAAAGTCTCTTGCCTCTTCCGCAGGTCCAGACTTTTTCCCAGACTCCCTCCCGGCTAGCCGTGGCGCACTAACCCCTTCAGGCTGTGTTCAGACCGCCAACCCCTGTCATCTCCCTGTGATCCGACTGAAGCCCGAGCCTCAGCTCCCAGCCCCCGCCTGCCCCGGCGGGTGAGCAGACAAGCCTCTCGGGCTGGTGAATGCTGGTCGGCACCGGTCCTCTGTGCGGGAATCTCTCCGCTTTGCCCTCCGCGCCCCTGTTGCTGCGCTCTCCTCCGTGGCTCCGAAGCTTTCCCCCTCCGCCAGCCGGAGTCTCTGCCCGCGAAGGGGCTTCCTAGTGTGCGGAAACCTTTCCTCCTTCGTGGCTCCCTCCCACTGGCGCAGGTCCCGTCCCTATTCTTTTGTCTCTGTTTTTTCTTTTGCCCTACCCAGGTACGTGGGGAGTTTCTTGCCTTTTGGGAGGTCTGAAGTCTTCTGCCAGCGATCAGTGGGTGTTCTATAGGAGCAGTTCTAGTAAACTCAGGTAGAATAAAATTTGTTTACATTCATTATTTTAATTAAACCAACACACATTTTAATTAAAATAACAAACTTAAACTAGGTTTTATTTACTGAAGATTATCCCAGATTAACACTTGGGTTAGTTTCTATATTTCTGAGAGTTTTAGAAGACCCAATTTTTTCAAGTACTTGACCTTCAACCCAACTAAATAGAGCTCTTTTACAAATTAATTTTGGCAATACAATCCTAAGGTAGAAAAATACCACACATATACAATGTACATATATAGACACACGTACATATATAGACACACATAAACATACAGACAGATGCAAACAGACCTTATAACTATAGTTTTAAAATTTTAGCTATGATTAAGGTACAGTAATATAAAACTCACGAGTTTATAAATGAACAGGTGGATCCAAATTTTGTTTTGGCAGTTGGAATAAGTGACGTTCACCTGCTCAGATGGCTAAAGCTTTTTATTAATATTTGTGGAGAGGACATTTAAGATTTTTTTATTTGCCCAATTTCCAATTACCATCTCTCCCCTTTTTTCGGATGAGGAACATCTCCCTAAAATTTGCATTTTAAGGAATGGCTGTTAAGTCAATAGAGGAGATGGAGGTAGAAAATCTACATCATAGAGAAAGTATCCAAGTTTTCTCCAAGATGGAGTTTTTCAGGCATATTTGCCTGTTTTCAGAGGTCCAGGGTAATTACTATTTAAATTTTTCTTTTTCTTAAGTGCAAGACAGTTCTGTCTCCAATGTCCTGGTTTTTAACAATATCTACAAGCATTTTGAGATGAATAGGGGAGATTTGGAGATTGGTAGAATAGGTGGAATTTGATTTGCTTCTAGAGCCACATTTCTGGTTTTTTAGAGGTTTGTAAGACAAAGATTGTTGTTTCCAATTCCCCAAAGACCTGGTTAACAGCCTATCAAGGGACTGATGTGCCCATCCAACTAAACTTGCTTCTTTATATCAGGGAGATTTCCAACTAAGATGAAAATTAAAAGATTTCTAGAGCTTGAGGGTTTAATGCAGTATGCCTTCAAAAAGTCTGTCTAAAGCATTTAAGAAAGACCTTTCTGAGTACAAAATTCAACCTCAGACCAATTCACCTTAGGGAGAAACCTGTACTATTGCTTCTACTAGCCCCTAAACATTGGCCTCCAGGTGATCCATTTCCCGATCATTTGTAGGAGGGCCTGGGAGAACTTCTGGCCATCTGTTTCCTCTGCAGTGGGGAGGTGTTCCTCAGGGGACTGCCTGGCTTGTCTGATAGCTGTAGTATAATCAAGGGTGGGAAGAACATCCCTTAACAGCCAATCTAGGTTGCTGTGAGTGTGGTTGTGAATGGCCACTAAACTTTCCATTCCTCTCTAAATTTGGTAAGATGTTCTGAAAGTTGAGGTAAAAGGCTTTATAACTTAGAAGATCTGCTGCTGTCTGGGGGACATGAATTTTTTGTGGTGTGGGTCCTGGAAACAACCACAGAGGCATTGCATAGGAAGGCCTAAAGCTGGCAGAGCCTGTTTACAGAGCCCTGGAAAGTGGCAAGGGTCATAAAGGATGGGAAAATGATCCCTCCCATCTGTCTCTGGTACTTGTTCTGAATTCAATTCCTTGCTTTTAGTATTTTAATGCCTAATCTGTATACCCCAGGCCTAGAGGTTAGGCCAGAGTGCTCTCTGTAAATCTTGTAAAGAAAGGGAAGCCAAAACAGGCAACTTGATGTTTAATGTATTTTGGGGGAAGTTGGAGGAATCTGGGGACCTAAGGGAGTTCACTGAGGTGATGGAGTTGGATTTTGAGAGGTAGGGTTTAGACCAGAGGCCCAGAGAGCCAAAAGATCTGGAGGGTCAGGGACAGGGAGTTGGGGGTAAAGGAATGTATAAGAGGATGAAAAAGGGGAATTTATGTCAGGTGTAGATGTTATTTTTGTTCTGAGTCTAATTTCTGTTCTCTCGTCTTATTAAGGGAGTCCCTAACAATAGCCATTACACTTAAATATAGCCAATTCGAAGCTCCCATTGTCTGGCAATTGACAGGTAGGATCTTATATTAATCTCAATATCAAATCAAACCCATAAGACTTTTTATGGCTTAACCATGGATGCAAGAAATGTCCCAAAGGAGACTGCAAACATGCAGCCCTAACAATATCTAGAATGAGACAATGAAGGTTGAGATGACAAAGGCCCCTTATGGCGCAGGGCCCCTTGTGACAGACTCCCCTGAGAGCTGGCATAGTCAGACAAAGAGATGCCAGTTGCAAGCCCAGATTGTTACCAGTGATTCTGATCAACTGGCTACCGCACTTGGAATCCCAGTCTTTTCAACTGGAAATGCACATAAGTATAGGTACCTTCCAGGTGGTGGAGACTAGACGTGATATTCTCACTGGTCATAAAGCTAAGCTCTTAAGCATAGAACAACACAAAAGGAAAATTTCCTGCACCTCTTTTTTTTTTCATGTACACATGAATGGCTTCAGATAAGCCTTGGGTCTCTTGGAGCCAAACTGATAGCTAAGAGGCATGTGCCACTGGATTGGGGATTGTGGTATTTTACCATGTACCTCATGACATGGGAATTTTCTTGAGGTTGGTGGTGACCTAGTCAATTTAACCCATTCATGACCAACTTATCCTAACCTGGGAGTCTTGGAGTTAGGTTGCAAGTGCTCTAACAACTTTTAAGTGCTCGACTGTGCCCACCAATTTTGTGGCTTGCTTCTGAAATTCCATTAGTCATAGCCTTTACCTTATGTGCACATTAACTCACAGTGCCTGTCTGGTGAGAACTGTGGACTCACCAGTCTGTGAGGCAGGCTCAAATGACAAGCTTATAGGACTTTTGCCTCTGTTACACACTGTGGTTTTCATCCTTATGGCAAATGACACAAAAGACATAAACAAAGAAAAGAAATAGTAGGAAAAGAATCAATAGAAAACAAGAGTACTCATATCAAATTTTTACCAGAGTAGGTGTTCCTAAGGAATGAATTCACCCAAATATTTTCTCCTGCTAATCTAAATTTAGAAAAAGCAAAGGACTCTCACCACCTTCACTTCCATCAGACCCTGCAGGCAGAGATCTGGGAGACTGACATGAGATTTCTTCTTTTGGCTTTTGTCAGAGGTCCCAGGTTCTCTCAGCTGCAGCAGCCAGAGTGAGCAGTGTCCAGCCAGTGAAGGTCGCTTCATGGTTGCCAACTCGAGTGGAAACATTTTCCTACTACCCTTCTAGGTTCTTTGGCTGGTCTAATAATCAAATTGACCTAAGACATTAACAGGAGAAAAACAAATTTAATTGTATATGTATGGGAGTCCCATAAAAATAAGAGCCCCAAAAGGCAGCCAGGTAATTGAAGCTTATATAACATTCTGAGCTAAGGAAAGGGGTAGGGGTCTGGGGGTACAAAGGGAAAGAAGGCCATTCACAAGAAGGAAGAGATGTTTAGAAAACAAAGTTTGCCCTGTTACGCAAGTAAGTCTCTTAGGTAAAAAGTTCTCTCTGGTAATAGCTTTTTTCCTGGTACAGGCTCCCTTTCCAATGTAAATTTAAGCTGTTGAGGGGCAGGTAAAGGGCTTTTCCTGAATCTGATGTATTTTGATTATCTTTCGCTCAAAATAATCCTTATGCCAAAGAGACATCTTTTGGGGTAGAAAAATGTGTTCCCCTTTAATCCTCCTATAATAAAATACAGAGTAACAGGAATAAAAAGAGAATTTTTAAAATAAATTTATTTATTTTATTTTATTTATTTTTGGCCACATTGGGTCTTTGTTGCTGCATGCGGGCTTTCTCTAGTTGTGGTGAGTTGGGGATACTCTTCGTTGCAGTGCGCGGGTTCTCATTGCGGTGGCTTCTCTTGTGGCAGAGCACGGGCTCTAGGCATGCGGTCTTCAGTAGTTGTGGCTCGCAGGCTCTAGAGCGCAGGTTCAGTAGTTGTGGTGCACGGGCTTTGTTGCCCCGCAGCATGTGGCATCTTCCCGGACCAGGGTTCGAACCCATGTGCCCTGCATTGGCAGGTGGATTCTTAACCACTGTGCCACCAGAGAAGTCCCCAAACAGAATTTTAATAACAGGTATACCTCCTATATACATGGGAGGTACCCAGGAAAACTGAGTATCTCCCCAAAATGGCCCAAGCCACCACCTGAGATACCATCTCCAGCTAAAGACAAAGAAGATGTTTAGTGTGGGGGGGCAGTTATGGGAGGTTACCGGGCAAAGCACAGTAAATAAAGATATGTTTGTTATGCAGATTTAAGTCATTTTCCTCACTACTGATAAGAGTTTCTAGAGATTTAGAGTCATCCTTCCTTTTCTGATATAGAGGGGGAGACACCCTTACAAATGGAGATTTCCCCTTGTAAATGTCCTTTACAAAAGGGTAACTTCTACTTGGTTTTCTGAGTTTCTCCTGAGTCTGCTCTTTTTAAAAAAAATAACCAGTCTAAAATAATTCTTATGCCAAAGAGGCATATTTTGGGGTCCCAAATTTTCCTCCACTTTTGTATAATGGATGATAGAATTGAATTAATGTTAATTTTCATAAGTGTGGTAGTGGTGATATGGGTTTGTATCCTCATTACAGGCATAATGAAGTATTTAGAGGTGAAGTATAATATCCTCAGGCTAATATCAGATTGTTTGATAAAAGAGACATAGGTGTGTGTGAGTGTGTGTGTGTGTGTGTGTCT
Organism: Mesoplodon densirostris; assembly: GCF_025265405.1. Taxonomy (NCBI): domain Eukaryota; kingdom Metazoa; phylum Chordata; class Mammalia; order Artiodactyla; family Ziphiidae; genus Mesoplodon; species Mesoplodon densirostris. Next base: position 109,729,364 of record NC_082666.1, read on the forward strand.
GTGTTTGGAGAGTGAGAGAGAGAGAGAAAACTGGCATTGTGGTACATTAATAGTTGATATATTTATTCATTATACTGGTCTTTCAACTTTTCTTTGAGTTTGATACTTTTCTCACAAAAATGCAAAAAATAAAATATGAATTAAAAATTTGGTTTAACTGCTTATAGACATTATCAACTGTATGTGTATTTATGTGATTTTATAGATTTTAATATTTCATCTTTTTTCCATAAATAATTGTATACCAAAAATCTATGGAACATCAATTTGAAGGAAACACTCTAAGTATGAATACCAAAAGTGTTGCGTGTAGTGAGTATCAGCTCATGTTTTTTTGTTATGTATATAGATGATTGTCAATGAATCTATCTGTGGACTCAAGGGACATTCTGATATCAGCATTCAGTTCTCTCCTTGAGTCCATAGAATAAATGTACAAAAATCATAGTTGACTATGAAAGAGAGTTTGACTTAGAATAGATTTTCAAGAAAGGTTCACAGTATTTTTAAAGAACAGTAGTAAAATTCATGCTAGAGTAGATTAATGTCTGTGAATTTGGATTTTTTTTTCAAGTCTTGAGATATTTCTCTCCAATTAATTTCACGGAATTATTGTATAATGTGTCACCCAAGTAGAACTAACTATAACATATGGATGTTCATACATTATTTCAATTCTGTTTTGTTCTTTTTATACTATGCAATCTCATTATGAGGACACTGCATAATGATAGGTTTTACTCAATCTCACGGTAAGCTTAATATTCTCTTTTCATATTGTGTGCAATATTGCGGTGTGGGGGGGAATACAGATTACTTTTAGAAATCATAACCAAATCGGGTATATAGAATGGATTGAAATGGGAATTAAATGATCTGGTTAAAAGTATTCTAGCAAGACCTAGTAACTGGAAAGAAAATATTTTTAATAAAAACGATGATTTTGTAGTTTCATTTTCATTACTAAAGCATATATTTCACATTTTTATGTTCAAAAAGGTAAAATTTCCATTATTCTTTCTTTCACCTTCCACACTTGAGAAACCTATTTTTCTGTACCTGCGAGTGTCCTACTTTATAATAGTAATGCAAGTGCAATTCTGATAGCATTTATGCTATCATAAAAATTGGCCTTCTACTCTCACCTCTCTTAAAAATTATACTCTTAGATTAATAGATTACCTTCGCATGCTAGATATGTAATAGTCTCCCACCAAAGTTATATATAATTGTGCACCAGTAAGTACTTTAGTCATAAAAGCTTTGGTTCCACCAGTGTTATATGATGTCACTTTCTCTACAGAAACTTTTATTTGCAAAAATAGGTCTACAGGATTCACGTCAGAATCATATTTAGAAAATTCCTGTCTACAATTTTCTGTAGTCTAGCAGTTTTCTGGAAAGACATCTAACAAAGCAATTTTTACCTAATATACTGATGCTAGTTAATTGTTTCTTTTGTTTTTAATGTTCTTTAAGATAGCTTTCTAATTATGGTACATATTTTCACATTTACTAATGTTGAGGTACTCTGTAGCACATAACAGAGTTTATTATAGTGGTTCACTTCTTGGAAGACAATTGTGCTATTTTGTGAGGAGTTTATGTTTATGATAATGGCTTTAGTTTGCAAAGCTCATTCATGTGAATTATTCATGTCAACACATGTTTAATGTGTACTTACTATGTTCCATATACAAGGTTAGGTACTAGAGATAAAAGGAAAAGGAGGAAGAGAGAAGGACTGGCCCAAGGAGGAGGAGAAAGCATGATCTAAGACTCAGGACTTAGTAAAGGACATTGATCCATTACAGATTTTTTTTAACTTTTACTGTTTACAACTATTTAAACTTAATAAAACAGCACAGAATCACTAGTATATCCAAAGCTCAGAGTCAAGATGTGATTTTTCCCTATTTGATTGGTACCTTGTTTTAGAATAAAATATTAGTGATACACATGAGAGCTCTCAAGGTCCATGGCATTTTCCTTGCTGCTTAGTTCCACACTGTCTAAAGTTTGACTATACTCTAGCATCCATATTTTTGTAAATCAAGAATTTGTTTATAGTTAGAAATCCTATTCTACTCTTTTATATTTTGAACTTGCATAAATAATATATTTCCTTTTGTAACTTGCATTTTTCATTCAATGTTATGTTTTTCCCCTCAACAGATTTGGAGTTTATCTATTCTAATTCTAGATTTTTAGTAATTAAAGGTCTAACATTCCTACTTGAGTGATCACAGTCTTATATTTAATAGCTCTAACCCTTACAGAAAACAAAATTGATGAGTTTCAAAGCATTGGTTCTGATTGGATTTTATATCATCTCCATGTAATTATCATCTCTATTTTAATTGTACTTATTTATTATTATTATTATTTTAGTTTCTAATTTCTTTTTTTAATATCTATATTGGAGTATAATTGCTTTACAATGGTGTGTTAATTTCTGCTTTATAACAAAGTGAATCAGTTATACATATACATATGTTCCCATATCTCTACCCTCTTGCATCTCCCTCCCTCCCACCCTCCCTATCCCACCCCTCTAGGTGGTCACAAACCACCTAGCTGATCTCCCTGTGCTATGCGGCTACTTCCCACTAGCTATCTATGTTACGTTTGGTAGTGTATATATGTCCATGCCACTCTCTCACTTTGTCACAGCTTACCCTTCCCCCTCCCAATATCCTCAAGTCCATGCTCTAGTAGGTCTGTGTCTTTATTCCCATCTTACCACTAGGTTCTTCATGACCTTTCTTTTTTTTCTTATATTCCATATATATGTGTTAGCATACGGTATTTGTTTTTCTCTTTCTGACTTACTTCACTCTGTATGACAGACTCTAGGTCCATCCACCTCACTACAAATAACTCAATTTCGTTTATTTTTATGGCTGAGTCATATTCCATTCAATTGCACTTTATTTTTGACTTGGCCCCCAAATTAGTCACACAATTACAGAGTGTTTAACAGTTAAACTTCTTGGATTTATCTACATGTATATCACTTTCTTTGCTCAGTTTGTTCTTTAATCCCACTTCTTCACGGTGAGTTTAATTCCCTTCAGTAAGAAACCTATTCCTTGGAAGTTTTAGTATTGAAGATCTATAGGTAGAAATTTCTGTCTTTGTCTGAAAATGTCATCTCTTTCATTTTTTAATATGGTTAGTTAAATGTTCTATTCTAGGTTAAGAGTGATTTTTCCATTAGTACTTTAAGGATAGTGCTTTCAGTTATCTTCTGGCATCTATTGTTACTGATGAGAAGATTGCTACTAGTCTCATTGTTCTTTTTATTTGATATTCTTTCTTTCTTCCAAGTTGCTTTGTAGACTTTCCTCTTTGCCATTATGTGATGTGGTTTACCAGCTGTTTTTTAGCCTTGGTTCCCCAGAAAGCAGAGCCTCAGGCCAAGAGTTTATGTGCTATTATTTAATTAGAGAGTACAATGCAAGTGAACCGGATTGCAGGGCAAAAGCAGTGAAGCAGGGAAGGATGGCGATTCAATATGAGAATGCATGATCAAGCTGGGATTTGACCTCAGGAAGTTCTGTAAACTGGATCTCAAAATTATGGGGAGGGAATGTGAAGAAAGGAGAAAGAATTCATCCATGGGTTTAGCCTGTGGGAGAACTGAAAGGGTTGCTTTAGGAATATTCTCACCTGCTGGAGTAAGGAGAGAGGTGGAGGATAGATTTGTTGGAATCATGAACACAGTGAGACACTGTCAGATTGTATATATAAGTAGTCTGCCAGTGTTGCACATTCTTTTAATGTGGAACAAAGGAAGGATCAGGCTGAGGTGAGGTATACGATACAGGATATAGTCATATATTTGTTTTTATTTCTTTTACTGGTGACTCCATGCACTTCTTTTATCGGAGGATTTATTTCTAACTTAATCTCTGAGAAGTGCTATTTCTTCAAATACTTGTTAAATTCACTCTAATCTCACCTTCTAAAAATATTATTAGATGAATGTGGGTCTTCCGTTTTATCTTTTATTCCTTTAGCATTCACATTTTCATTTAATCTCATCATTTTTTCTGGCTTATTTTCAACTTATAAAATTCAAATTCAGTTTTATCAAATATGTTATTTAAACTTTCTATGGAGTTTTGAACTCCAATGAACATACTTTTTCTGCCTTTTTCTGCATCAATTGAGATGATCATGTGGTTTTTCTGTCCTTCATTCTGTTAATGTGGTGTATCACATTGATTGATTTTTGTCTGTTGAACCATTTTACACATAAATCCCACTTGGCCATGATGTATAATCCTTTTAATATGGTGTTCAGTTCATTTTTCTAGTTGGATTATAGCTTATCTTTGAAGGTTCCAGCTTATCCTTGATCTTCTAACTTCAGATCATCTCTCATTCCTGACATCCAGCCCTACTGACTTCAGGACTGGCACCAAGAGGCAGGGACAGTGGATTTACATAGACTGCTTAACAAAGCCCCACTATCATGTAAGGTTTAATCTCTATAATCAAGTCCTTCTAGTGGTTCTACTTGTCCAACCAAACCTTAATATAGAGTTTATCGAATGTCATTTGATATTGTGATCAAGGAAAAATGGAGAAAGCCAAGGTATAAAGTATAGGAACAGAAAGAAAAATAACACAAAGGGAAATATATTAAATTTAGGATGATGCACGGAACATAAATATGCTGTAAAAATCTAAAAACTGGATGAAATTGATTATTTCCTAGTAAAATATATACCACCAGAATTGATTCCAGAAGAGTGTGAAAAACAAAAGAGAACCCTTAGAAGACCTTCATTGCTACTTTTGGTGAATTTGTCCACATTTCCATCTGGTTTGGCTTGGAGATCCCACCTCCATATTCTCGTGCTGGGCATGTGACCAAGACCTGGCCAGTCAGAATTCCCTGAACTTGAGGTTTTAACAGAAATCCCAAGCTGAGTCAGTCTTTTGTATAAAGGCTGTCTCTTTGCCTGGGTTCAGTAAATTGGTAATATACAAAAATAGAGTTGCGTTTGGTCATTTTTCTTGCCACCCCTTGGAGAAAGGTTTCCCCAAAATAATACAAAACAAAACAAAACAAAACAAACAAAACAAACTGCAGAGGGAAGAATATCCAAGTCAGAGAAACATTTTCTATTTATATCCTTTGGGCCCCCACACTTACCTGTGTCTGAAAGTATCAGCACTTTCAAACTTTGTTGTATTGTGAGTCAATAAATTCCTTTCTAGCCTTTAAACTAATTTGTAAGGGTTCTCTAAAATTACAACTTAAAATTAATACAATGACCATGGCAGCAATTGCATAAGATTTCAAGAAGCTAATTTTCTTGCAAAAATGAAGTTATGGGTATATACTCTTTCAAGTTCAAATACTCTGAAACCCTTTCCCTCTTGCTGAATTTTTAAATTCCTTTATATTGGATTTCAAAATACAAAAGAAAATGGGCTCTGCTTCAAGATGTTTGTGAATGTAAGCATACGTAGCCATTACCTTTGCCTCTCAAAAACCTATCATAATAACGGTGAAATCTGAAAGAAAGGGAAGCCCACTGCTATAATATGCAAGGAGGGGGCTTCAGCTTCTGAGATATATATGTGCCCAGCAGAACTCCTGAGTAACTCAGGATGGCAAGAGAGAGACGTAGACTGAAAGTCTATGTGGGGCAGAGTTACTTCACCTACACCTTTTTCTCCAAACAAAAAGCCTGACAGAAAGGCATTTAACCACCCTCTTACCAATTCTTTCTTTTAAAAAAGAGCCTTTTAAAAAAGATATGTAAAGACTGTTTCCAGGTGATCTATAATGGCCAGTGTGTTTGTTACAGTTCCTGCCAAAGACTTATTCTTTCAACATTTGTATGTGTTTAGAATAGTGGCAGACCTCCATCTGTTCATGGTAAAACTAAGCCTTTCAGGTTCTTTCCTAGTCCATGAATTATTCCTATTTCTCCCAGGATTTATTTTGCTATTTTTAATATTTATCTTATTCTCTCTTATGTCATGCCTATCTCAAATATCTCAACAAATATTTATGGAACATCGACTTTGGGCAAGGCAGTATTTTTTGGGTGCTATGTCTATTGTAGTGAAAATTACAAAACCCTTGCTTTCCTAGGAGTTTGCATTCTTCTTAACATCTAGAGATATTTTGTTTTCTCTTCATATTTACGAATGAAGACCGTGAGCTCTGTGTTTATGATTATCTTTACACCTCTCATTTTTCTGTCTTGATTATCTTTGCTAGCTTCTTTATGTCTGTCTTCTTTATAATTGCTCCTGTTGCAAAGGATTCCATCCATCTCCCTCCACTACTACCATGGAACCTACTTTCACAGGCAATACCTCATACTTCTTTGACTTCAGTCTGGCATCTTTATCCTAATTTTAGAAGCATACTTGATATTCCGTGATAGCGAGATGAACATTGCCACTAAAATATCACTCTGACATCTCAAATCTCAGAGATTCCAGCTGAATTGTCACCTATTCCTCTACTATGACAAACAAGTTATATTGCATTTCTTATATCAGTGGAACTTCTCACCATCTACTCAGTCACCTAAACCAGAAACTTAAGGTCATCTTTAAATTATCCAAGCAGCCACCAAATTTTATTGTGCTTCTTTAATACTACTTGAATCTATATGCATCCATATCTCAACTGTCTCACCATTATATCAGGACTTTCTACTTTTTTCTTCCAGTTAAAGCCATAACTCCGTAAGTGGGACAATCTAAATTTTGACAATCTGTTCATATCCCTGCTAGTATGACCATTCTAAAAATTGAAAAATTTTATTCCTATTAGAAAAATCGTGTTGACTGTGCATTGCTTAGAAGATCTAGTTCAACTCTTCAGCCTGATACACAATACCACTTGTTGCCTCTTTGGCCTCATCTCTTCATTTCTTGCTAATGTACTTACATCTCTTCCTCTTCTACCCCAGAGCATGATGATTCATACTTACTGTTTACTGAGCCCTAAATTTTCAATGCATCTTTACTGTTGCATGCAGTGATTATTTTGCTTAGAATAAAATTAATGACTTCATTTCATTGGCTAATTGCTACTAGTCCTGTAAGATACAACTCAGATATAACCCAACTTTAAGGAGGTTTGAATTATTAGTGTAGATTTCTCCTCCTAGATCATTCCATTTTATCCTGTATCTGAATCTGTGTCAGGGCATCCCTGACATAGAGTGTTACTGTATGTTTATTCATCTGCCTTCTTTAAAATGTAATACATTTCTTCATGATAAGTGCTGTACTGCGTAACTATAACCCTAGCACCCAGCATCGGGCATGGCACATTCTTGGTCAGCGTTGAATGCCTGAAATAGTGATTTAGAAAAGGGTTGGCAGATATTATAACTTAATAGGCAAGAAACCCTATACAAATATGTTAAGTAAGTGAGAGAGATCTAGGTTGAAATACATCAAATCCAGGATGGTAGGTAACAGTATTAAAATAGGTTTTCTTTGGAGAATAAAGGGTGAAAAATAAGTCTGGGATGCTCACAGTGGCCAAAAATTCTGAAGCAGTGTGTGTGTGTGTGTGTGTGTGTGTGTGTGTGTGTGTGTGTGTATGCCAGTAACTGTTCTAGTTTTTAGAAATGTAGTAGTAATTTAAAAAAAAAAGAAAGATCTTTTGGAACTTCTATTTTGGGATAGGAATGGGGAAGAAAACAAGCACAAGATAAATAAAAAATGTTTTAGATAGTCACAAGTGATACTAAAGAAAAAAAAATACACTTCCAGAATAGAAGATGACAAGGCCAGGGGTGGTAGATAACTGTGTTGTGACTAGTGATGTGAGAATGGAGAACCCAGAGCCCAGAGTTGGCTTATAATTAGTGTCTGTCCTCTACGAATGGTGGATGAGAGAAAAAGGATTTTCCCCAACATGCTTTTCCAAATCCCCACATTTTTGCAGTGATGTTAAAGATGCTGGCTTGATGCTTAAAAATGGAGAGTTTTGAATATCACACAAAGGAGAGCCTCTTATTTCATAGGGAGAAAGCCTGAGTTAGGATGGTAAAGAATTTTCAAATCTTAAATGAAGTCACAGAAAAGAAATGCAGTTCAGTTTCCATTCGAAATTCTCATACCAGGAACTTCTCATTGAAGGGAGTATACATTCACCTCTCAAATAATGAAAAGACATGAAATGTTTGGTTAATTGTAGTAAAGAAGATACTGAAGATCTCAAAGTATTGTATATGGATAACAAGTAATATTACTTAACAGAAACGTCACATTTCTTTGTGAACTTTCCAGTACATGCAGTGTTTTGATGTTCATGTTGTTCGATGCTCAGGCTTGTTTGCATTAACAAAAGAATCTTTATACTTAATTCTTCATGGAATATTGAGAGCACAACTTATTTTCATGGTTAGCCAAAAAAGATAGACTTTATATTGCTATCAAAAACTTATCCACAGGCTATAACTACTTTCAAAAAGAATTTGTTATTCAGACAAGGGTTTTTTTTGGAATTAGGCCAAAATAAACAAATGTTTTAAAAACTACCAAGAAAATACAGAGAAAATTCTTAAGATGGAAATATTTATGCTCACAACCACAGTGATGCTGTGTATTTAAACTGATATACTGTAACGTAAAAAACGTATCAGGTTGAGCTCAGAAGATTCAGGTACAAATCTTCTCCTTTTCTGATTTGTCAGGGCAGACAGAGAGGAATATGATTTGGAAGAGCAATATAATACTCAGCAATCGCTTTGAGAGAAAAATAAGTGGCTATATAGTTTCAAAGTCAGAGTGTTAAATTGGGTTTATGATATAAGCAGCATACACTGGTAGAATGAGATAGGGTGATGTGAAGTAAAGTTAGAGCGATACGATATTGGTGGTTGTTCAAACAGGAAGGATACTGTCTTCTAGCAGCTTCAGTAGCAGGAATTAGGGATTCCATTTTTGGGAAAAATGGTAGAATAGAATGTTATAGTGGGCCTAGAACCAAGACATTAAGCCATTTACTTGTCTAGGACTCATTATAATCATTTTCTAGGTACAGGATGGATCCTAGATGAGAAGTTGTATTAGTTGTCTGTTGCTGCATAAGAAATTAGTACAAATGTAATGGCTTAAAACAGCATCCCTTTATTAGCTCACAGTTCTACAGGTTGGGATACTGGCATGGAGTGACTAGGTTCTGTGTTCGAGGTCTTAAAGGTCTGAAATCAGCATTTTTAAACCCTTGTCAGATAATTCTAACATCTAATTCATCTCTGTTGGCATCATCTGTCCCATCTTATTCATGCTGTCATGTATCTGGTTCTTGGTATAAGTAGTGATAGTTTATTGTCTTTTGGACATTTTGGCTATTATGTTAGGATACTTTGGTCCCTATTTAAAGTGTTTTGTTTTTTTTAATTTTTAGCAGGCATTCACTCTTTATAGGTTTGGCACACATTTCCTGTACTTTTATGGATGGTGGTTCCATGATAACCTAATTTTCTGACCCTTTGTGGTACTCTTATGGTCTGTTTCTCTTGTGCAGGTGGGGTTACCTCTGGTCCCTTCTCATGCTGCTTATGGGGTCTGAAGTAGCTTCCCCAGGATACGGCACTTGGTGCTTCTGGTGAGGGAAGGGAATCTCTGGAACACGTGATGAAGAGTCCTCCCTGGGCCAGGCACTTGTGACAGGGTCTCCCTGGACTCTAAGGAGTGGAGGGTGCTTACCAGGTTGAGAGCTTTCTGTGGAGGGATCTCCGTTGCCGGTACCAGCAAGTTGCCTGATGTTTCTGGGGAGGGGAGAGGAGCCTCAGGCCCATCTGAGGAGAGCATTGTCCAGGTGGGAGCTTTTTGTGGTAGGAGCACTTTTGCTGGGACCCTTAGCCACTGATGTGTCTGGGTGGTGAAGGGGGATCTCAGGCCCAGTGGGGAAGGAAAGCACTTTCCCTGGTCACTTATTGTCATCAGGGCTTCCAATTGTTCGTCGTTGCAGGTTCTGCAAGGCTCGCCTGGTGTTTGGGGGATTCCCATTTGATGTGATGGAGGAAGAGCCTCTTTGAGCCACTTCCTGTTACTAAGTTGGGAGTTAGGAAATGCTGGGCCTGGATCACATTTTTTTGTTGGTAGAGGGTCATAAGGTGCCCTGCCATGAGGCTGTTCATCCATTCTGAGGGTCCCTAGGCAATTCACCTTCTCTAGACCTTTCAGAGGTCTCCTTTGGTTGTCTCATATTATTTCCAGGATATATAGTTGTGCGTATAAAGGGGGAGCAGGGAGAGGGAAGTATAAACCATCTTATCTGGATTAGAAGTCCTCTGTGTGCCTTTTAAGTGCTCACCTGATTAGGTCAGGCTCACTCTGGATAAGCTCCCAATCAACTGTGCTATATAACATAATCTAATAATGGGAATGATAGTCCATCACATTCACAGGTCTCATACTCAAGGGGAGGGGCTCCTACAAAGATCATTGGGCATCATCTTAGAATTCTGTCGACCACAGAAGGTGCACGTGAATGTACTGAAGCATTAATTAAGCAATTATCATCCTTTGGAAGGTTTTAATCTGTTAGGATAGCATGAAAGCCAAGTACTGTTATAATTATTCTACTCACTTTAAGTGAAGTATATCTGATATCAAAAATACTTCCTAAAAATCAGACTATTCAAACAACTTTCAGAAGTTAATGTAAATTTCAGAGGTTTGAGCCAAGCCTTCATTTCTGGCCATGCAGATATCTTCTGTGTGAAAAATATACTACCTCAAAGATGTTTTCAAAAACTTCACCACCACTCCCCATTTATATTTTGTAGTTATGTGCAAATACTGTGGCTGCCAGCAATTCACAGAGAAAAGAAAGGTCAGTGATGTTGCTGACTTTAACTTTTTAGAGAAGGTGTATACTTAACACTGCCTACATTTGTATAGGTTGCACATTGCACAAAATTTCTGATTATTGCTTTAGGTCATAATACAATGTACTCTCACCTATACCAGGATTGAAAAATTTAAGCAAAATTTTCTGGACTGGCCAATACAACCCCCCAAAAATAGTCTTCAGGCTGAAGTAGGAGAAAAATCCTTCACTATGTTTAGGTTGGAAGGAAGCATGACCTAAATTTTGATTTCAAATACTCGGGGTTTTGGGTGATGGTTTTACTGGGGACAGTTAGAATTGAACTATGTAGACATGTTTCTTGAAGCCAAGTTTTACCTTTAAGGCTTTCATATTGCAGCTTGTGAGGCTCCAAGCAGCAATTGGCTACTTTGGGTCATTCACATGAATTCACTCTTAATCATATGATTGAGTCATATATAAACCATAAAACCCTTTAAAAGAAATTAGAATCTGTTTTAAAAATTAATTATATGAACTAAACATATATAGAAAGAAATTGAAGCTTGAGTATATTGAAGAAGCAAAAATTAAAGACATACCTATAACTGCCCTTTATCCTTAGTTGTTTACAATCACAGCAAATCAAAGTGTGACATGTTTAAGAGAAAGGTAATTAAGTTCTAAGGCTTTGTCATCTTATCACTTTTAAAAATACAAGATCTGAGTAAACGAAAGGAAAATAGAGAGGGTTGTTAAAGAGCTGAGTCATAGAGTGGAATAGAGAACAAGCGGAAGCGGAAGAGGCAAGAAAGCATACACAGGCTGGGTTTGAAGAGAGTTGGGAATGCTGGTTGTGGTAGATGGTCTCTGATTTGCTTACCGGATCTACTCGCCATCCTTCTTAACCCTGCTTCGTGATTCCAGGAGGCTGATCTTTATCAGCTTCATGGACCAGTCTCTCTGTGTCTTCAGGTTGGGTTTGGTTAATATGAACTACTGATAAGTGATTAGAAGTCAGGAGGAAAGAAGGCAAGGGTATTTATTTCCATGATCTGCCCCCTTCCAAACTTTAGGTTGGCAGTGGATGCCATTTTCTAAGGTTACATCTCTTGTTGGGTGGGCTTCTCCTATAACTCGAAGACATTCTGGGTTGCAGGAACTGCTATCTCTCTATGCCCCTTCAAACCTAGTGGTTATAATACTGGCTTCTCACAGCTGCTAGCCTCAGGGTACTTCATCATCTCTTGGTTTCCCTTCATTCTTTACACACTTTAGTCTCTTCATTAAATGCTATTCCATCACTCTTTTAAAGTGTGCCATCAGTTTTTAGCTAGAACTGACTGATACATTGGTAGTGGGGAATAGGCGAAACGTTAAGGTAGTGTTAGGGAGGTGGGATAAACTGCTGTGGAGAGAGATAGGAAGAGAAGGGTTTCAAAGCTTTTTATGGCATTCTAGGAATGTAACATGACTTCTTTATGTGAATGACTCTAATGTAGTCTTAAATGGCTTCTTAATTATTGATATTTGGTTGGGTTTCTGTTTCTTTGCATGCACAACCAGGATTGAACAGGGCTAAGAGATGTCTGGGGTTTACATGACGAGATAATACTACTAGGATCTATCTAGATTCATTATATCATATTAAGACATTTCTCCCATGGAATCAGGAACATCCCAACCCAGTGCACATGCTAAGTTTTTATTGAAATTCAGTGAACTGCTATGGTGTGAAATTAATTTTTATTGTCAGTCCCCTGCGTCGGCAGGCCGACTCTCAAGCCCTGCGCCACCAGGGAAGCCCTATAACACTTTATATAGCTGAGAATTCATCGATCAGGATTTTCACTCTCATTGGAATCCACTACTTGCCTACGACAAATCGGACACGTAGAGTTCTCAGACAGCCAGCGATCAATGCAGTGAATGTGATATTCATGGGAGCAAGGTAGTATGCGAAGCTTGCTGTTTTCTGTGTACTCTGTAAGGCAAATGCTACAGGCTTTTAGTGCATCATTTTCACTAAAAGATCTTACAGCCAAGCTGTCAATCTGTGCTTTGGTGAGTCCTGTAGTTTGGTATAGATCATCTTCATTTAAGAGGAAAAACTGTTGCAGATTATGGGAGGACCCAGAGTCACTTTCATCAGATATTATTAGGATAATTCGTCTACCCCCTTGGCTGGTCTCTGATGATAAGTCTGATGATAAGTTTGTTTCTTCACTGCCTTCAAACATCAGTGAGCTAATTCCTGAATTTTCATCACTTGAGCTGGAACCGGAAATAGGACTAGAACTGGAACTAGACATACAATTGGGGCGTGAATGACAAATCAGTGTGAAACTTGAATGGGTATCATAGCTAGCATTTGAATCAGAACCAAATATACCACTACTACTACCATTAGATGACTCTAGCCATTCCATGTTTTGACTTGGAGGTGAGACACTATGCTCTAAATTACTGTCAAGGATAATTTGTCTACCCCCTTGGCTGGTCTCTGATGATAAGTCTGATGATAAGTTTGTCTCTTCACTGCCTTCAAACATCAGTGAGCAAATTCCTGAATTTTCATCACTTGAGCTGGAACCGGAAATAGGACTAGAACTGGAACTAGACATACAACTGGGGCGTGAATGACAAATCAGTGTGGAACTTGAATGGGTATCATAGCTAGCATTTGAATCAGAGCCAAATATACCACTACTACTACCATTAGATGACTCTAACCATTCCATGTTTTGACTTGGAGGTGAGACACTATGCTCTAAATTACTGTCAAGGATAATTTGTCGATCCCATTGGTTGGTCTCTGATGATAAGTCTGATGATAAGTTTGTTTCTTCACTGCCTTCAAACATCAGTGAGCTAATTCCTGAATTTTCATCACTTGAGCTGGAACCGGAAATAGGACGAGAACTAGAACTAGACATACAATTGGGGCGTGGATGACAAATCAGTGTGAAACTTGAATGGGTATCATAGCTAGCATTTGAATCAGAACCAAATATACCACTACTACTACCATTAGATGACTCTAGCCATTCCATGTTTTGACTTGGAGGTGAGACACTATGCTCTAAATTACTGTCAAGGATAATTTGTCTACCCCCTTGGCTGGTCTCTGATGATAAGTCTGATGATAAGTTTGTCCCTTCACTGCCTTCAAACATCAGTGAGCTAATTCCTGAATTTTCATCACTTGAGCTGGAACCAGAAATAGGACTAGAACTGGAACTAGACATACAATTGGGGCGTGAATGGCAAATCATTGTGGAACTTGAATGGGTATCATAGCTAGCATTTGAATCACAACCAAATGTACCACTACTACTACCATTAGGTGACTCTAACCATTCCATGTTTTGACTTGGAGGTGAGACACTATGCTCTAAATTACTGTCACTGTCCATAAGGTTACTTGAGTTACTAAATTCTGCCATTGTCTGCCTTAACGTGCTCTGAATTGGAACAGATGTTGTATCATTTAATCTAGTATTTAAAGTTCTGCAAACGGGATTTCTAATGGTATTGACATAAGCTCTCACACCTGCCTGCTCAGAATGTGAATACATATGCCTCAGTCCTCGTTCACTTTCAGAAGTGACAGTGTTGTTTGGTGTCTCAGATGTTAACTGAGTTCTACTAGCTCTGCTGTCTCTCTGAGAATATGCTCCAGAATGAACTTGTCCTACTTCAAGATTGAAGGTTATGGTTGGATATATTTCCCACATTCCCCAAGATTCACCACTGCTGGTTGTATCTGGAGAATTTTCTCCATGAACGGCATTCCTTGTTCTAGAAGTTTCAATAAGACCGCTATTTTGCAACTCAAATCCAGTCATTTGCTGTCTCAATATTTCTTGGTGCTCAGTTCTAGAAAATCTCGCATTCTCACTTAGCAGAGGCTGCTCAAAATTCTGAGAGGGTATACTATGATTAAGTCTTTGTACAATTTCCCTAAGTGAACGTGGAGGCGACCAACTTTCAATTCTTCCTCTGGTTCTCCGATACTCTGGGCTCCTACTTCTTGCTCTTCTCTGACTTGTGGTAGGTGGGAATTCCATTAATGTTTCAGTTGTATCTTGTTCAGACATAGATGGTCTTGTAAATATTGATTCAGATTGTGGACTTTCCACTTGCCTTTGGCTGTCTTCCATATTTTCTCTTCTGGGAAGTCTTGCAGATGCTACATATTCATTCTCTGGATTTGGACTCCCATTATCAAGGTTAACATTTATTTCTAAACTGAATATGAACTGATCACTTTTAGGATTAATTAGGCTCTCTTCTCTCCAAGATTGGTTTTCTCTTTGTCCACTTGTCATATTTTCAGTTTGTCCAGAACAGTTAAGCCAGTCTATTAGAGAGTCACCACTAGACACGTCATCTGAAGAGTCTCCTCTGTCTGTTAACAAAAAAAATGGGGAGGGTGCATAAAAGAACCACCAAAATTAGAACCATCATAAAATAGCACTCTGAAACTTTGTTTCAAAAACAAACAAAAAATGAGAACTTAAATACTCAGATGTTTTCAACTGATTTCACATTTATAGAGTTAATATTTTATAAACTGCACTGTGTAGATTTATAAGTAAAGGTAGAAAAGTTTCGATTCCATCCAAAAAGAGTGAGCTAATCCTAGATAAACTTAGAGAATTTTTTAAAAAGGGAATCCGGAGGAAGTCTATGTTTCAGTATTTCATCATATACACAGCCCTGTGTACCACTGTCGGAGGAATGTCAAGAGACTTTTTTTTCAGTCCACTGTCAAAACACTAATGCAATTAAACAAGGTAAACACCAGTTAAGGTACAATGCTAGTAGTTTAGTTCAATTTACATTATTGTCTAATTTTCATGAGTCTCCAACATGACTACTTGTAGGCTCTTCACTTATGTGCTTTTGATAATAGATAAGCTATTTTAAAATATAAGGTTATTGCCCAAACATAAACAAGTTTTATAGGTTTAAAAGTGTTTGCATTTTGAATACTTCTTAATGTTACCAAGATTTTTAATTGACATTAAATTGAAGGTCAGATCAAATGAATAGACTGAACCTAGCATGGTACATATAAGACCATATTCAAGAGCCAAAGTATTATAGTATCCTCTTCATTAGACAGCAAAATCCTCTACTTCACACTGGGAGGCAAGGCACCAGACCTGAGGTTCGAGCAGGGTTTCTCAGCCTTAGCACTATTGACATTTTGGTGCTGGACAATTCTTTGTTTTGGGGAGCTATCCTGTGCATTGTGGGATCTTTGGCAGCATCCCTGGCCTCTGCCCACTAGATGCTAGTAACACCCATGCCTCCCCTGTGACAACCAAAAATATCTCTAGCCATTGTCAAATGTCCCCAGGTGTTGAAGAGAGCACAATTGTCCCCAGTGGAGAATATTTCTGTGTGCTTTTTTTACATGTCTATGTAGAAAAAATAATTCAGGAAGTAGGAGGGACTTTCAGTTGAGGTAGAAAACCAAGAAAAATACAAATAGGCTACTTTGCACTGTTTCCCAATTAAAACAACCCAAATGTGAATCAGGAAAACAAACAAACATACCTTGACATGCTCACCAAAAATCAAGTAAATGCCAGTTCTTTTTATGAGAAGTTACTTACCAAATTAATGTAAGTCACTTCTGTATAATTTACTATTTACTATTATGAAGTTACTATTTCCTATTATGAAGTTCCTTATTCATCCCATCCTATTCCCTCCAAAAGCAGAATATACCTGTATTTTCATCTGAGTCTTGTGGTGCGTTTCCTTTAATTAGCTGAAGTCTTCTCAGCAACTCTTCTTCCGTACTTGGAATGCCTAGAAGATTGTTGTCTCTCATAAGTTCGTAATCTTCTTCACTCAGATTATTTACGAACCTGGAGAAATCTTCTTCCCGAACCAATCGGTCCGTTTGACTTATGTGTTGGGCCGAAACTCCATCTCCTTCATCGTTGGAATCCGAGTTTTCCATCTTAATAAACAAGTGGAAAATTATCTGAAATTCACGACGTGGTGTTGAAATTCACCAATGGTCGTTTCGTTTTCTTCGCTTTCTACTTCCTGCCAGAGTGTCCGGTTCCGACTCAGTCGGATGACCCTCCGCACAGATTCCTCCCTTCTCCCTTCCCGACTCAGTTCTGTGGCCCCTGGTGACGCAACAGTTGGGAGCCGCCTCTAGCCCAGAACTTGCTAGACGTTGCCTAGGCACCCATTATCTTCCCCGCTGTTACCGAGTAGGGATTGGATTCAGGTTAGGTTTCATTTCATTCAAAACCAGCCAATGTTACTGAGGGTTTATAGTGTACCAAGCACCGTGCTTCACCTCGTTTCACCCACATGAGCCTATTCTCAGGTTTTCAGGCTCTGATATGCTCTATTTATTCGTTACATTCCATATGACTGCCTTCTTCAAAATGCCATGCCAAAGTCAGCCTAGTTCAATGCAGCAATTCTCATTTTCAGGTGCCCAGGGACCTCCGCCTTTTCTCCTCATGAATTTCTCAAATCCTAGACTCTCACTAAGAAAGCCCACAATTGTTGATAATTTACCAGGGCCCTGGCTGAGTCTCTTTAGTGTGTCCTCTCCCTTTTAACTGTTAATGGCTTCATCTTGCATTATATGGTCCTTCAGTCTTGTTTCAAACAAACAAGAAACACCAAAACTTTGGCAGGCTTTTCTGCTCAGCCAGGGAATTCCTTCTCCACAGAAGCATCAGGTTCATTTTTGTCCTCCTTTCTCATAAATATTATAAATAGTACTTAAGCAAAACTAGCCAGAACATCACAGGAACTTTTAGGACAGATACATAATAGTTACTTTGTCTGCCACAGTGAGTACTGACTTTGCTGATTTTGTCGCATGTATCACCTGAAAGGCTTGGTGAAAATAAAATAACGCTCATTTGCAATGCTATCTGGAGGAGACCTCTAATTCACTCTCAGTACACAGCTTAGAAGTTTAAGGAGCTGTGTAAATTCACAGTTGTTGTTTTGTTCACGGTCCACAGCAGGCTTTCTTGTTTGTTCTCAAGGAGATGGAAGGATGGTAACTTTACTGGTGTGACAGTGAAGAATCTAAGTCTATGTCCTGCTTTTGACATTTGTTCCATGCCTCGTTTAACTTAAGCTAGAAAAATCAATCTTTCCCCTCTGAATCAAATCTCAGCAAGTCTTTGGATGAGAACAGAATCCCCTAGACTACCCTGCCTCCTTTATGGACTTCTGAGTGTATTTGTTATCTTTTACTGAAGTTATTCTTTTCACAGGGGAAATCTGTTGTAAACTTGTTTGCTGTGCCTCAATCAAAACTAGCAGTATTATGAAAATTCAGCGTGATTTGTACTCTTGATGCAGGAAACCCTAACAATCGTTAGTGTTCTTGAGAGTGATTGATTCAGTTTAATTCAATTCAATCAATTCAAGTGTCAAGTATGTTTAGCGTTTGTTAAATGTCAGTCATATTATCGGATATTAAGATACAAAGATGAGTATATTTAAGAATCTGTTGTCATTAGAGTATAAGAAACAATTGAGCTACACAGAGGTAAAATTACAGTTTTGAGGAGAAAGTGATTTGAGTGAGAGAGAAAATCGGTTTCACTGCATTTGGGTTTTAAAGGATGAATAGGAGTTTTCTAAGTGAATGAAAGGGGGAAATATTTTCAAAAGTGAGAACAGCAACTGCTGACACTCGTAAAATAACAAGGATAGTAGATTTTAATTACTAAAAAAAGACATTAGTTAAATTGGCAGAGCAAGGCCAAAAAATGGAGACCTTTATGACATGTTTAGAAGTTGGACTTTATCATTAGTGCAATGGAAAGATGTTGAAGTCTTTAGACAGTTGATGGTCAAATTTTCAATTTAGAAATAATATTGATAGTAGTGTTGAGGAGGAATATGAAGGGCAACAGTTCAGATGGGAGGGTCAGAAATAGATAGAGGGCAGCCTAGGCTAGTGATGACAAGGATCTGAATCAGGGCAAAGGAATATGATTAAAATGAAGGACTTTAACAGATCTCTAGGCAGCAAAACTGATTAAACCTAGTAATATGTGGGAAAGATGGAAAAGTGGGGAGGGGGAATATATGAGGGAAAGGCAGGGGTCAGGATTACTTCTGTATTTCTGTCTTTGCTTAGTGGACAGTGGTACCAATAAGAAGTAACACCTGATTCTGAAGTTGTATGGTTTAGCTTAAGAGGGAGCATGATTGCTTATGATTAGAATAGTATGCAAGTTACCTGAAGATTCAGAAAGTCTTACAGTCTTTCCAAATTTAGGTACAGAAGCACATGAACTAATAGCCCCGGATGTTTGGTGTTCCCTGTAGTTGGCTCTCAGTGTCAATGACTCTAGCTTCCTGAACTATTTGTTCCTGGTTATGTCCCAATTCTGGTGCAAGTAACAGGGTATAGGGATCATCATCCCAGAGACCTACTTATTGCCCTTGATTATTTAAATAGAAGCCACCAATATAGCTGTGCTTTACACTTAGTTCTCTCATGTCTTGACTTTCCTTCTGAGTATTGCAGTGTAGGTTCAGTAGTTTTTCCTCTGGATGGCAATATTGCTGCTTTGGCCTTTGTTCTATCCCTTGTCTTGATATCAGAAGTCTTCTGAAGATGTTTTTTCTTCACTTCTCATTTCAGAGATGGGAGGTGCATCAGGAAGTCCGGAGGTTGACTAGAGCATCACTCTAAGTTGAGTTGGAGGGGAAGAGGTTGAAGATGGAAAGCTGCTTACTTTCAAACAGAGTCAAGCACTTAAAAATTTGGCCAATCCATTGTTTATGATGTGGTGAAAAAATGGGGTGTGTGTGAGCAGATTTGGCTGTTCTTTTATCCTGGTTGTAATAATGGAGTTTTGTAATCAAGAGTTTTCTTTTACTGACTCTGTCCAAGGAAGCTTCTGAACAGATTCTATGACTCAAAGGGAGACTGAAAATAAACAAGAGATAGCATTCCCCCTGAATATGGGTAAAAGGAGTTCCGTGGCTTTAGAACTGTAAGAAATGATCAAGACATATATTCCAGATACCTATTGCAGTATAACAAACCATTCCAAAACGCAGTGGTAGATACAATAGAAACCATGTTGTTATAGTCAGGACTTTGTGAGCTAAGAATAAAGATAAAGAATACTGGGGATGGCTCATCTCTGCTCCATCATGACTGGGCCTCAGCTGTGGTGGCTTGAATGATTGGAGATAGATTAGACAACTTGACTGGTGTCATATGTCTGGGGCCTTGGTTCTGGCTAAGTTTTCTTTGAGTCACATCTTTTGGTGCTGAAATGTCCAACCAAGATGGCATCTTCATTTACAAATCTGGGGCTTGAGTTGGGTTGCACAGGCTGAAAAATCTGGGGCTGGTTTTCTCTCTGTCTCTGTCTTTCTCCATGAAATTTCTCGGTGTAGTTTTGGAGTCTTAGCAACCTGCATATCTCAAAGTAGTTGAACTCTTACATAGTGAGTGGCTTCACCCAAAGTAAACATCTCAAGAGACTTGGCTGGAATCTGTAAGTCTTCCTATGACTTAACCTCACAAGTGCAAGAACACCTTTTCTCTTGCATTCTGTTGATTGAATAAGCCACTGTATCAGCCCATATTCAAGAAGTGGGACACCACATTCTACCTTTCAATAGAGAGGTAACAAAGATTTTATGGTTATATTTAATGTACTATAGCACATGATGAAAAAAACCTTATAATGATGACTTTTCAGTTTATGTGGAAATTAATCTCTCCCTCTGTTTTCTGAATTGCATTATTCTCTGGGTAAAAATAAAAAAAGGGAGGACATAAAATCTGAAGTTCTTTGCATTCAGCCTGATTTTAAAGATACCTGATTAAGGATCTTTTTATTATGTAATAGTTTTCCCACATCAGAGACCATTGGTAATATTAAGAGCTATTTAGTGAGCAACTGTAATTGCTAGACACTCTGCTTGTGTTTTAACTTATTTGATCTCAAGCCCCATGCAAGATAGGTATTACTATTCTCAGAGATAAAGGCATTGAGGCTGATGCAAATTAAGTGATTTTCTCAAAGTTACAGTAATAGATAATATGTTTAGATTCAAACAAGGTCTATAGGATGACTCTCCCTGTTTCGCTCTACTCTGCTGTGTCTAATGAAAACACAATTTTAGACATCATTACACAAACGTAGTAAAATCTCAGTTAAATGAGATGCTTGAATCATGTTTGATCATTTTCGTGTGCCATTTCAATTCTGCTTTGGAGTTAGTCTAGAATATCTTCGTTTTATCTTAATAAAGAGTAATTTTAAATCAAGAAGTAAACATAATTAAAGCTTGATAAGATATTTCATATATTTATGTCTTTTTCTTTCCTACCAGAAGGATGGGTTAAAAGCTTAAAAACATTGATGCAGAAAAATGAATATAAATATGCATGTCTCATGGAATCTACTGGAATTGGTTCTTTGACACAAATACTTGTTTTGAATCTAAACAAGAAATTCTTGTTAATTGAAATCACACCCTTTCCACTTACATAGGCTTGACACTAGGAATTAGTTTCATCTCTTCCTTATTCTTACCTCTAATTATGGAAATAAAAATGTATTTATTTAACAAGGTCTCATCCCTCTTATGATTTCCTTTCTTCCTTGTTCTGGTCAGATTTAGAGTTTTGTTTTTTTTTTTTTTGCGGTACGTGGACCTCTCACTGTTGTGGCCTCTCCCACTGCGGAGCACAGGCTCCAGACGTGCAGGCTCAGCGGCCATGGCTCACAGGCCCAGCCGCTCCGCGGCATGTGGGATCTTCCCAGACTGGGGTACGAACCCATGTCCCCTGCATCGGCAGGCAGACTCTCAACCACTGTGCCACCAGGGAAGCCCAGATTTAGACTTTTGATAGCTTTTCTATTAGTGCCGTGTCAGTGGTTAGTTTGCTTCTATGCTTTCTCTAGTTTTGAGCCATTTTACACACTTTCTCTGAGGCATGCTCCAGGTCTGTTATTCACAAGCAAGTTAGTTCATATTTCTGCACATTTGTTTATTTGTAAAGTCTTACCTCCTAGATTATTGTAATAAATAAATAAACTTACATATACATAAATAATATTCTGTTTGTTTGAAAAGCACTCTGACTTTTTGTGAAAGAGACTCACTTCCCAATTTTACAGCATTAATCTGAGGAACAGGGGCCTGCTGGAATACTCCCCAGGGACAGAGGCTGGCAGGTGCCATCTTCCTGCTCTCTCTCTGCCTTGATAAAACTGAAAGGTGCCATCTTTTTTCCCCTCTTTCCTTTCCTGCAGGTGACAACTCTGTGCTCCAGCCAGCTGGCTCCTTCTTCCCTGCTCTTCCTCTGTCTTGCTATATATATATTTTTTCTTCTTCTTTTTCCTTTTTTCTTTTCCCTCTTTCCCTTTATTCAAATGGTGTCATCTTTGCACTCTTCCCACCGCCTCACTCAGCCAGTAAGCATCATCTTCACACTTTCCTTTTGATGTGCTCCAGAGACCCAGAATCTCCAAGACAGGAGATCCCATTTTTGTGGCCTCCACTCAGGGGATGCTCCTTGATCACCTGGCTCTGGAGGCCAGGAGGGATTTCTTTTCTGGGTCCCATGGGACTGTAACAATTGGAGAGACAGTTCTTGGCAGGATACCACCCCCAGGATGTACCACTACACATCAGACTGAGACACAGCCCCAGTCTTTACATGAAAAAAAAGCCTATTTGCTAGTAGGGACAATACTTAAGAGCAGGCTTCAGGTTCAGCACACATCTAGAGGCTACGGATGTGCTCTCGGGGAAGGTAGGCTGGGGGTGCCATCTCTCCACCCTCACTCTGCCTTACTACAGTTCACTGGTATCTCCCAGAATGGAGCTTGTACACTTATCTGAAGCACGTTTTCTTGTGACTGCTCCCTAGGGAACACCTTCAGATTGCTTGCTTCTGGGGCGCAGCAGGGCTTACACTTACAATCTCACAAAGCTAAATATATTTGCATTCTTTAAAAGCTGTTACCAAATTTTCTGGCTTCCTATCAACCTGAATCTAGGTACTGCCTGAGATCCTCCACTTTGGGTTGCTCATTTGTCTTGGCACACCCTCAACTGCTGGGATGGTGTGCCAGGTCTATTAAAAATAAACTGCGGGCCTCCCTGGTGGCGCAAGTGGTTGAGAGTCCGCCTGCCGATGCAGGGGATACGGGTTCGTGCCCCGGTCTGGGAGGATCCCATATGCCGCGGGGCGGCTGGGCCCGTGAGCCATGGCCGCTGAGCCTGCGCGTCCGGAGCCTGCGCGTCCGGAGCCTGTGCTCCGCAACGGGGGAGGCCACAACAGTGAGAGGCCCGCATACCGCAAAAAAAAAAAAAAAAAAAAAAAAAAAAAAAAAAAAAAAAAAAAAATAAACTGCTTAGACAATCACAAAGATTTGAGAGGCAACCAAGAGTAGACAGGGTTAAATGACAAGGTTCATCTGTCACACAGCTCTTCAAGACTGGGAGATATGACTATTTCACTTAATGCATAGAAACCAACACAGAGAGTCAAGCAAAATGAAGAAAGAGAGGACTATACTCCAAAAAAAGAACAAAATAAAACCTCAGGGAAAAATCTTAATGAAATGAACATAAGTAATTTACTTGATAAAGAGTTCAAAGGTATGGTCATAAAAATGCTCACTGAACTCAGAAGGAAAATGGATGAAAACAGTGAGAACTTCAACGAAGAAACAGAAGATATAAGAAAGTTCCAAATAGAAGTCACAGAACTGGAGAATGCAATAATTGAACTTAGAAATACAGTAGATGAAGCACAAGAAAGAATAGGTGAACTCAAAGACAGGTCAGAGGAACTCATCCAATCGGAGAATAAGGAAGAAAAAAGAATGAAAATAATGAATATAGCTTAAGGGATTTATGGCACATCAAATGGAATAACATTCACCTTATAGGAACTCCAGAAGGAGAAGAGAAAAGGGGGCAGAAAACATTTGTAGAAATAATATCTGAAAACTTTTCCTAACCTGGGGAAAGAAACAGACATCCAGATACAGGAAGCCCAGAGGGCTCCAAAGCAGATCAACCTAAAGAGATCCATACCAAGAAATATTAAAATGTCAACGTTAAAGATAACAAGGGAATCTTAAAATCACCAAGAGAAATACAACTTGTTATATAACTTGTTATATACAACTTGTTATATAACTACCTCAACCTAAAAAGCTTCTACACAGAACAATAAACAATCAACAAAATGAAAGGGCGAGCTACAGAATGGGAGAAAATATTTGCACATCATGTATGTGATAAGGTGTTAATATCCAAAATATATGAGGAACTCATACAATGGCTATATATATATATATCTATATATAGATAGATATAGATTCTCAAACAATTCAATTAAAACTTGGGCAGAAGAACTGAATAAAATTTTTTCCAATGAAGACATCCAAATCACCAACAGGTTCATGAAAAGATGCTCTACATCACTAATCACCAGGGAAATGCAAATCAAAACTACAACGAGATATCACCTCAAAGAGACTAAGAGGTAACAAACGTTGACAAGGATGCAGAAAAGGAAACCCTTGTGCACTGTTGGTGGGAATGTAAATTGGTACAACCGCTATGGTAAACAATATGGAGTCTCCTCAAAAAATTAAAAAGAAAACTACCATACATTAGCAATCCTGCTTTGGGTGTATATATATCCAAAGAAAATGAAATCACTATTTCAAAGAGATATCTGCACTCACACGTTCATTGCAGCATTATTCACAATTGCCGAGAAATGGAAACAACCGAAGTGTCCATACATGGATAAATGGATATAGAAGATTTGGTACGTACATAGATGGAATATTATTCAGCCATGAAAAAGAAGAAAATCCTGCCACTTGCAACAACATTTATGGATCCTTGGGGCATTATGATGGGTGAAATAAGTCAGAGAGAGAAAAATAAATACTGTATGATATAACTAAATTGTAGACTCTAAAACAGCCAAACCCAGAGAAACAGAGAATAGAATGGTTGTTGCCAGGGGTTGGGGTTGGGGGAAATGGGGAGATGTTGACCAAAGGGTAAAATATCCAGTTAGCACATGAATTTCTGGGAATCTAATCTACAGCATGGTGACTGAGGTTAACAGAACTGTATTACATACTTTAAAGTTGCTAAGAGAGTAGATCTTAAATGTTCTCACCGAAAAAAAAATGTTATTTATGCGAGGTAACGGAGTTGTGTTAACTAGCTCCGCTGTGGTAATCATTTCACAACATGTAACATACCAACAGGTTGTACACCTTAAACTTACACAATGCTATATGTCAATTACATCTCAATAAAGTTAGAAAAATACAGAAAACAGACTGTTGCACAACATTCAAGCAAAAATACTAGTTTTGGGCTGCTTTTTCTTGAATTTAGTCATTGTTCCTTCTTGAATCTGTTTTGTATCACATGATAGCAGACTCATACAGGCAGCTTATTTCTGATCAGGCGCAGCCAAAAAGAAGCAACTGATGGTATATGGGAGTTTAGGGATAAGCTACGAGATTTCTCCCTTTCTTCCTCTACTTTGTGAAGATTCTCCAGCAGCAACTTTGTAACTTCCATGGCTCCAACTCCAATGAGACAGAACTGGTATGGTCTGACATTGATGATCATTTAACCTGGCCCTGGACTCCTTTACAACCCTCTGCTTAACTCTGCCTTTCCAGCATAGGGGTAAAAGTAAATTCCTGTTCCTACTAATCACTCCATTATCTAGGTGGCCCTTCTTTACTTCTCAGAAGTTTCATCACTGGTGTTCTTAATACCCTGTATTAAATTTATTTGCAAAGACTTGAAACAATTTCTATTTTATTTGTTATGGGCAAATACAGTATAATAAAATTTCCAAATATTAAAAAAAAAAATTAGAAGAGACATGAAATGTCAAAATGGGGAAATGTTAGCCACGTTTAGGAAGAAAATGTACTAATATTATTGGAGGAGAGAATTCAGGAATTGGAAGATAACACTAATGAGTTTGGAAGGTATAAGACTGTCGAGAAGTTTGAATGGTGGGCTTCATGCCACAGGAAATAGGGAGTGATTCAAAGTTCTATAAAGATTGTGCTCACTTCAGCAGCACATATACAAAGTTTTATAAGATTAATCTGAAAGTGGTAGGCAGTTTGGAGTATGTGATGGAGTGATGTCAAAGAAAAATTGCACCAGATGGTTAAACAGGCAAGGAGTACTTTACTCAAGATGATTCTGTAATAGGGGAGAGAGACTGAACTCCATTCTGCTGAAACAAAAGGCATGGAAGTTTTTAGATGCCAGGATGAGCTGTAGGAAAAATAGTAGAGGATGCTGGAGAAGAGGTTGGTCAATATAATTAGACCATCTCTGTTTGCTTTGGCTCTTATCAAAGTTAGGCTCCTATACTCCCCACAGAGACTGGGAAGTAGGGGCAATACCTTTCTTGAGGGTTATATTTCAAAGAGCTGACTCCCAGGTCCTTGAGAAAGACATTTCTGGGTTGGAAAAGTATCAAGTGACTAGGAGAAAATTTACATCTCAAAGGGGCAGAGAAAGAATTTACAATTTCAAGTTTCTTAAAGTAAATGTTTTCAGAAAAGGGAGGTTAAGGGCCTATGGTAAAGAAAAAACCTGTCTGAAGTTTAGCCAAACTGAGGGACACATTAAGGCCATCTTGATCAGTAGTTAAAATTAGCATTACCTTCTGGAAGGTTACTTTATAAAGAAAAGCAATGCTTTAGAAACTTTCTCAGAAGAATCAAAAGTAACTGTCTGCTAGTTAGATACAGGTCAGGAATAATGAGAAAGGGCAGTTACAAAGTTAACTCAACTAATGTTCTCTGTGTTGTAGCTTTAATAAAGATGAAATAAGTAGAAAAATAATAATCCATTGGTACACGGTGAGAGCCAATTGGATGGATTGCCCAATTAGAAATACTTCTTTATTTTCTAGTCATTATCAGTCAAGGATTAACAAACCTACTTTTATTAGATATACTTCTGTCTAGGGATTGAGAAATATCAATTATTTACACTTAATCACTACTTTATTTCTGTGAGATTTTTAAAAATATACTTTGGGGAAAAGTAATGGAAGAGTGATATAGCACTAAAACATTGAAGTGAATGACATAATAAGATCCTATCTTTCTCAATTTAAGGAGAAAAAAAGGGAGGGCAAAAGAAATGGGCAGAAAGTAAGTTTACCTACCAGTCATTGTGTCAAGTGTTTTCATATATTTATCTAATTTAAGACTCACAAAACAATGAGACATAAGGAAGATATTTATCCCATTCCGTAGATGAAACTCTGTTTACAAAGTAATATATCAACCAACTGTAGAGCTGACCCTTGAATTTAAGGCCTTACGTCTGTTGAAATGCAAGAGCCAAACCCTGCTAATACAAGGTGCTTAGAATAGGTAGACTTCAGTGAGCAGGAAAATTAGAGCATGCGTGAACTGATGACAAGTTTTGCTGATCTAGTAGCTTTGTGAGATTTGTCTAGATCCAAAGACCCTTGCTCTACTAAACCATCAAATTAGAGGTGGTCTCCTTCTTAAACAACCAATATTTGCAGAGCTATTCAGACTTTGGGTCATGGTATTTTTTCAAGGATTAACTATTATCACTGGCTTTTCAAATTTTAACTTTAGAAAGTCCTTGCTTTTGTTGGAAGCAATGTTAAATTTTGATGCAGTTCTTTGCAGGGATGAAACTTGGTCGCCCTCTGGAGGCTATTCTCAGGTCCGACTAGCATACCTTAATTTTGAGAAAGAAGTCAGGTCTCAACAATTTAACAACTCATTTTAAATGTGTGGAAATTATGTATATACATTATACTTTTTTAGAAGTTACAAAACATTGAGTTCAAAATGCTCAAAATATTTTAAAATGCTGAATTAAACGTTTTATGGCATAGCATGTTTTGAATTCCTGTTCTCCCTTTGGAAATGGAGATGGTCATCATTCTCCTTTTATCATGCAATATCTATACTGGGACTAAAACCGTTATTTTTTCCTCCCCTATTATAAGAACACATGGGCAATTAGTTCTATAAATTGAATGATAAAACACATGACAATACTATACACTCAATTACTACCAAGATCTTTCATTTTAAGTTTAAAAAAAATCTCAATTTCCAATTAAAAAAAATTTTTTTTCTTTCTCTCAGATATAAAACATCAGAGCTTACAAGAACCCTTAAAAACAGAATGGCTCAAAGGATAAAAATGTTTTGCTCCCTAGTTCATTCTTGTTCAGTTTTCTTGTAGAAGGTGTATTATACCAGTTAGTGTAAATTATACAAGCAAAGTTGTTGCCATATATTGGTGACAGCATTTCTACATAAAGTAAGCATTTAAGGGGCTTCCCTGGTGGCGCAGTGGTTAAGAATCCACCTGCCGATGCAGGGGACACGGGTTCCAGCCCTGGTTCCCGAAGATACCACATGCCGCGGAGCAACTAAGCCCATGTTCTGCAACTACTG
This sequence comes from Mesoplodon densirostris, assembly GCF_025265405.1. Classification (NCBI taxonomy): domain Eukaryota; kingdom Metazoa; phylum Chordata; class Mammalia; order Artiodactyla; family Ziphiidae; genus Mesoplodon; species Mesoplodon densirostris. The sequence continues at coordinate 109,757,699 of NC_082666.1, forward strand.
AGCCTGTGCTCTAGAGTCCGTGTGCCACAACTATTGAGCCTGCGCTCTAGAGCCCATGCGCCACAACTACTGAAGCCCGCGCACCTAGAGCCCATGCTCCGCAACGAGAAGCCACCGTGATGAGAAGCCCACGCACTGCAACAAAGAGTAGCCCCCACTCTCCGCAAGTAGAGAAAGCTCGCGTGCAGCAACGAAGACCCAACACAGAGCCAAAAATAATAAATAAATAAATAAATTTAAAAAAGTAAGCAGTTATGAGCTGCTATAAACCTACTGTTTCTTTACTTGATTTAAATGAATTTAATTCTTTAAATAACTGAGCAGGTAGAGAATTTAGACTCAGCCATTATTAGAGGTACCTTATACAGCCAAAGTGGTATAAAAACCCTGTAACATGAAAGTGTTGTGGAGGTCCTTCTGGTCTTCTGAGACCGGGACACCTGTACCTTTATGTCCCATTTATAAATGTTCCTGTATAATGTTTGGGATGTTGAAATATTTGATGAGATAGATACCTCATGCCTATTACATGCCTTCCCTAGATCTCTCTCAACTACATCCCTCTAATGAGTTGGTGCAGCTCCAAGGCTCTATCCAGTAAAAAGGTAGTGTCAGGCAGTGCTTGTTGTACTCACTGGCTTTTAATCCTCCAACTGCCTTGTAATCTCTTCCTTCACACCTTGATGCTTAGAAATGGCATATTTCCTGAGGAAGAGGTTTCTAGGGAGTCCTGGATACTTGCTTGAAATGGGGATAGGAGGATGGAGGAACAGAAGGGAAGATATAGGGAAGATGAACGGATTTTTTTAATATATATATTTTTTAATTTATTAATTTATTTATTTATGGCTGTGTTGGGTCTTCGTTTCCATGCGAGGGCTTTCTCTAGTTGCGGCAGGTGGGGCCCACTCTTCATCACGGTGCGCGGGCCTCTCACTGTTGCGGCCGCTGTTGTTGCGGAGCACAGGCTCCAGATGCGCAGGCTCAGTAATTGTGGCTCACGGACCTAGTTGCTCCGCGGCATGTGGGATCTTCCCAGACTAGGGCTCGAACCCGTGTCCCCTGCATTGGCAGGCAGATTCTCAACCACTGCGCCACCAGAGAACCCCGAATTTTTTTTTATATAAATTTTTCTGCCATAAAAACTATAGGTACCAAGCAAAGCAATCAGGGAAATTTATATTCATGCATTAATTTACCACTTACAATGATGAGTAGATAGAGGACATTAGATAGATTAAGGAAGTATCTAAGAGGTAAAATGGATAAGATTGATAATGGATAGGATATAGTGGCTGATGCGAGAGGTTGAACTCAAGGATTATTGTTAGGTGCCTGGTTTATACAACTGGGTGAATGGTGTCACTACACACTAAGACAAATGAAAATGAAGGAGGAGAGATTCGGCAATTTAGGGAGACCATGAGTATTTAGCTTTATGTATATTTTAAATGAACAGATTTAGATGTTAAATAAGCAACTGGATTTACAGAATTCAGATTAGAGGTCTCAGGTACACAAATTTCCAAACTTTATGGAGTTGGTAACTGAAGCTGTGTGTTTCTGTGAAATCATATTATGAGTTCTAGAGTGAGAGGACATAATGGCCTAGAACTGAATTTTGAAGAATTTCAACATTTCATGTCTGAGGAGAAGGATACGTACCTGCAAAGAAGATAGAGAATGAACTGCCGCAGAGATTAAAGGAAAACCAGAAGAGTTTTTGGGTCAAGGAAAATCAAGTCTCAAAGACAGAAGCAAATCCTACCTACAGGTCAAGTAACTAGGAGATAAAATTTTCACATCGCATCCATGGATTTGGAAATAATTTATGAAGTACCTTTTTATTGGAGTAATAAAAGATGGATTCTATTGGGAGTGGGTTGAAGCATGAGAAGGAAGTAATAAAGTGAAGATATCAAATATAGATAAACATTTTTAAACAGCTTTATGGAGGTACAACTGATGCACAAAAAATGGCACATGTTTAATGTATACTATTTGATGAGTTTGGACATATGCATAAACCCATGAGACAATTAACACAATCAAGGTAATAGACATATCTGTCCCCTCCAAAAGCTTCCTTGTGTCCCATTTTTTCTGTGTGTGGTAAGAACACTTAACACGAAATTGACCCTCTTAACTAATTTTAAGTGCTTAACACTATTGTTAACTACAGACACTATTTGTACAGCAGATTTCTTGAATTTACTCATCTTGTATAACTGAAAATTCATACCTGTTGAACAACAGCTCCCCATTTCTCCCTTTCCCCAGCCCCTGGCAACCAACATTCTATTCTCTGCTTCCATGAAGTCTGATTATTTTAGATACCTCATATAAATGGAATTATGCAGTATGTGCCCTTCTGTGACTGGCTTATTTACTTAGCATATTGTCCTCCAGGTTCATCCCTGTTGCCACAATGGTAGAACCACCTTCTTCTTTTAAAGTTGAAAATATTCCATTGTAAATATATACTACATGTTTTGAACCATTCATCTGTCGATGGACATTTTGGGAAAAGCTTCTTGACATTGATCTTGGCAATGATTTATTGGCTATGACACCAAAAGCACAGACCACAGAAGCAAAAATAGACAAGTAGAACTACATCAAAATCAAAAGCTCCTGCACAGCAAAGGAAACAACCAACAGAATGGAAAGGTAACCAATGGAATGGGAGAAAATATTTGAAAATCATATATCTGGTAAGGGGTAAATATCCAAAATTTATAAGGAATTCCCACAACTAAGTAGCAAATAAACCAAATAACTCGATTAAGAAATGGGCAAATAACTTGAATATATATTTTGCAAAGAACACATATGAATGGCCAAAATGTATATGAAAAGGTACTCAGCATCGCTAATCATCAGGGCAATGCAAATCAAAATCACCAAGAGATATCACCTCACACCTGTTAGGATGCTTAGTTTCAAAAATACAGAGGTAACAAGTACTGGGGAGAATATGGAGAAATTGGATCTCTTGTACACTGTTGGTGGGAATACAAAATGGTATATAGTCACTATAGAAAACAGTATGGAGGCTTCTCGAAAAATTAAAAATAGAACTATCATATGATTTAGCAATCCCACTTCTGAATGGAGATATGTATATATATATATATGTAGATATATGTGTGTGTGTGTATATATATATATATGTATAAGAGAACTGAAATCAGGATCTCAAAAAGATTGCACTCTCATGTTCATTGAAGCATTATTCACAATTGCCAAGATACAGAAAAACATTTTCAAGAATTATTTTAAAAACTGTGCCTTTGAAGAAGAGATAGTGTGGTAATTAGTAATAGAAGTCAGGTGGAGAAAGGTGAGTTTGGTTTTGCTTTTCTTTTTTGCTTTACTCTTCTTTATTATTTTTCCCAATTTGGAAGATTTTAGAATGTTTAAAAAAGATAGTGGAAAAGATCCAGATTAGAGAAGGTATTGAACAAAATAAGGATCCTTAGAGAGTGCAAGGTGATGCAATCCAAATCAGGAGTAAGGGAATTGGGTTTAGTAGGAATAGAGCTTCTGTTCTGTTAAATTACCAAAGGAGATAAAGATGGCAGCAGTTGTAGTAACTCTATTATGTTAATTAACAGGAAAGTTCTAATGTTTTTTCTTTTCTGTGAATTAAAAGAGATTATCTCCTGATATTATAGCAAATGGTGGGGACATGCCATTTAAGAATACTGCAATAGCTGAATCACTTTGTTATACAGCAGAAACTAACACAACATTGTAAAGCAATTATACTCCAATAAAGATTTTTTAAAAAAAAACAAAGAATAGTGCAGAAAGACAGAACAAACTGTAAAGAGTGGGAAATGATGGGTCCAGATTAACGTAGCAGAATTAAAGGGCAATATTAAAGGACCTTTTAGGTTAGTGATCATGAATTTATAAAGGAAACAATCTAAACTATTATACACTTTACTTGGGAAGACTTTGAAAGCTGGAGATCAAGAAAAGAGAAAGCAATGGTTTGGGTTGATCCAGCATAACTAAAAGACACTGGAACAGGGCTAGGGACAAACACACTATTAGATAATGGACACTGGAATGTAAGAGAGTAAGGAGAGATACAAAGGCAGTATCAGGAGAAAGCAAGGGAGTAAACAGACTTTGCGTCAAAGTACTATCATAGTGGTGGGGTATTTGAACAAGTGAACTGGAATGTGAGAAGTTATTGTAAAGGGATGGCATATTTGTGTGAATAATTTTTAAAGACTATTTCTCTTTTTCCAGCTCTGATTTTTATTTTAGAGGACTGACCCCTGAAAACTCGGTTTCCCAGGATTCACTGGCAACTAGCTTCCAATTAATTTTGAGTAAAGGAAGGACTGGTGAGAGTTTGGAAGAAGGGGATAAGGGAGAACCCAGAATGCCCCCTTTCTTTGAGTTGTAGATACAATTGAGGCTTCGTCTCCCTCATGTGTCCAATTCCTGCTCAAGGGCTTCTCCCTCCATGTCCCCAGCACCCATCAGCAGTCTCTACATTCATTACAGTTCTGCTTAGGGGATTCAGTCATTCCAAACTCTAGGTTGCCTTCCTATTTCATTTGACTCCAGCTTTTATAACTTTTGAAACAAGCTCCTTTTATTAAAATCTACTTTCTAAACTTCCTGAAGCAGATTTCCTGTCCTGCATGAGTAATCCCAGGAAAAAGATGCTCAAGATGGGACTCTGGAATAAGGTTTTGAGCTTGAATGTAGTAGTGACTCCATTGCCAATGCAAAGACAAGTGCTTCTTCCGAGTAGTGGAAGCAATAAATAAATTACCAGCAATATTTGCTTTGAACATATTGCCAGTTGAAGACAATACTTTTACATCTCAAGAGGCAGCTGATTTTGTCTATTACAGCAGTAATAACTATAAGCACCACGGGGACCATTAGCTGCTTCTTATAGCACCAGAGAGCTTACAAAATGAAAATGTTTACACTTAATGTTAAAAGGTGTTAGGTGTTTAAACTCTCAGATCGAGGCATGGGAAGACACAGAGAGCCACACTGAGGGCCTTAAAATTTTCTCATGTCTTATAGCCACACAGCAGACATGGCTGAGGATCAAGTTTCAAATCTAAAAGTGTGAGTTGCAGAATTAAAATGCAAGTTCAAGGTACATCTGTGCTAAGTCTCACAGATTAATATCAGGACATTGATCAGGAAGAGCTGGGTATTATGATAAGGATATATTGAGTATTTAGGATAAGTGCAGGTAGGCAGACTCAGATTAATATGAAAATTTTTAACCCAAATCTTCCTGTGGTTTCCTCGCCAAAGGAAGCCACCCTTCTTCCTCCCCATTTGAGGAAACTAACCTTCCCTTACTTAACATATCTCTAAAGACCTCATCTAAATAGGTTAGTTTTCAAGGAAATTTCTACTTTTCTCAAGACCCATCCACATCAGCACTTACTGCATCCTAATAACTACAGTCAGATTCCACCAGGCCCCAGGAGGCAAGTATAATGTCCACCCTGGTAGGAGTTAGCATATATATCAAAAGAAATGCTATATCCTGCTAATGTGTATCAGCAGAAACCTGTAGAATGTGTGTGTGGCATATGGTTTTTTGGGTTTTTTTGTTTGTTGTTTTGCAGTACGCGGGGCTCTCACTGTTGTGGCCTCTCCCGTTGCGGAGCACAGGCTCCGGACGTGCAGGCTCAGTGGCCATGGCTCACGGGCCCAGCCACTCCGTGGCATGTGGGATCCTCCTGGACCGGGGCACGAACCCGTGTCCCCTGCATCGGCAGGTGGACTCTCAACCACTGTGCCACCAGGGAAGCCCTGGCATATGTTTTACAAGTGCTAGACTGAGAAAGATGGAATATAAAGTTGGAAGGGGGTGAATTTATTATAAAGAACATACCTGAGATTCAAAGTATTAGCTCTAGCTGATGGAATTGGCTCTAATCGTTGGCTTGTTTGGCTGACTGATACATAGATTCAATAGTCAGCAACATTCAAAGAGGGCAAGATGCCATAATTTATCTGACAGAATGTAGACAAAGGAATCCATGTACTTAAAATGAGATTGTTGGAGTGGATTAATTATGTAAAACCCACTCAACTATCCCACAGTTATGCCCCCACAGAGGTCATCGATAACATTCTTCTTCAAGACATTAAGACATTCTTTGATGAGAGAAATACAAGCATCCTTGAAAACCTCTGTGGAATCTATCTTCTGGGGGCTAATGATGACAATGCAGGATAGCACCAATGGAATGGCCCCCATGCTTTTAACAGGAATATGGGGTTACAGAGTAGCAGAGGTTAAGTGGTAGCATTTAATATGAGAAACAAGGTGAGTGCAATTATCATAAAGGTCAGCAGGGCAGAGTGGCACTATTTTCACCCAAAATGACTTCCAGCAGTAACAGATTAATCACATTTACACTGGGAATTACATTGATGAGCAGGCTTGACTGTATAAATGAAAATAAAATTCAAGCACAATGAGCAGAAACCTGCATTGATTTTCCAGGAATGAAAATTACAGCCTCGCCAAGACCTAAACCAGAGATCAGGTGGCTACAACAGCTTCAGAAACTTTGCTGCAAAACTGTCAAAAGTATAGAGTGTGATTTTTTTTTTCTCCAGGTCTACCTCAAAGGGGTTTACAATTTTCCAGGGGGAATGTTTAGAAAGAAAAGTGGAAAACTCAGAATTTTTCAGAGATTATTAAGATAAATTTACACACCTGAGGTTCCAAAACATCACTGTGGTCTTCAGGTCATAAGAGGGCTTATGGAAGCCATGTGATAATTGGAATTTTGACACAAGTTCACCTCACTAGAAATCTTGTGCAGTGACCTACACAATATTTCCCCATATCTGAATGTATTTTTGGAGTACACATACTTGGAAAATGACAGAACTCTCAAACAACATAAGTGCTATTAAGAACGGCTACTGCCTGACATCCATTAGGATAGCTATTATTAAAAACAATAATAAATAACAAGTATTGGCATGGATGTGTAGAAATCTGAACCCTTCTCCATTGCAGTTCCTCAAAAAATTAAACAGAATTACCATACGATCTAGCTATTCTACTTCAGAGTATATATCCAAAGGAATTAAAAGCAGGGACTTGAACAGATGTTTGTAATTTCATGTTCTTAGCAGCACTATTCACAGTAGCCAAAAGATGGAAACAACCTAAATGTCCATCAGCAGAGGAATGGATAAACAAAATGTAGTATATACATATAATGGAATATTAATGACCCTTAAAAGGTAAAAAATTCTGACACACACTACGATACAGATGAACTTTGAAGACATTATGTTAAATGAAATAAGCCAGAACCGAAAACACAAATACTGTGATTCCAGTCATATGAGGTACTAGAGTAATCAAATTTATATAGACAGATAATAGAATGGTGATTGCCAGGGTCTGGGTGCAGTGATGAATGGAGAGGTGTTGTTTAATGGGTACAGAGTTTCAGTTTGGGAAGATGAAAAAAGTCCGGGAGATGAATGGTAATGATGGTTGCACAACAACGTGAATGTACTTAATGCCACTAAATGGTACACCTAAACATGGTTAAGATGGAAACTTTTATGTCATGCGTATTTTGCCACAACTGGAAAAAAATACATAGGAAGGGCCAAGTGGAAGCTCCTGGAACTGTCCTTACATGAAAACAATACCAAAAAATAGCAATAGCACATATCTGGGGAATTTGCAGAGACTAAAATAACCATGCAGATGATAATCTCCATCACCTGCCCCATTTAAATAATCTGTTTGGCCTGTAAAAAAGGCAAATAAGTCATGGACAATGATTGTTGATTATCATAAGAAAATGAGGTACTAATTCTAATCAAAGCTGCTGGATTTTTTTTTTTTTTTTTTTTTTTTTTTTTTTTGCGGTATGCGGGCCTCTCACTGTTGTGGCCTCCCCCGTTGCGGAGCACAGGCTCCGGACGCGCAGGCTCCGGACGCGCAGGCTCCGGACGCGCAGGCTCAGCGGCCATGGCTCACGGGCCCAGCCGCTCCGCGGCATATGGGATCCTCCCAGACCGGGGCACGAACCCGTATCCCCTGCATCGGCAGGCGGACTCTCAACCACTTGCGCCACCAGGGAGGCCCAAAGCTGCTGGATTTTATGGGCCTTTTCTTCCTGGAACAAATCAAAACATCTCTAACTACTGATATACAGCTATTGATCTGGCGAATAGTTGTCTCCACATCAAACAGCAAAGGTAATGGAGCAGTTCACTTCTATCTGACAGAGACAGAAGTACACTCAAACTCTGTCTTACCTGAGTGCTATGCCAAGTCTCCCGATGTCTATAATATTATAGTCCATAGGGAGATTAGTCATCTGGATATCACAAAAGCATTATGATAGTCCCTTGTATTGATGAGTTTATGGTGATTGGACATGAGAAAAAGTAGGAAGTACTCAAGTTGTGTCAGTAAGATACATAGATGTCAGAGTGGGAAATAAACTCCATGAAAATTTAGGATGTCAAATATATCACAGCCTAGGTATGATAATGCACACAAACAGAAACCAACCTCCAGGAAGCACTGAAGATCATGTTGATTTGTTTTTAAGATGGAGGCAGCACACAGCCAGGATTCCGAACGATTTTTTACACACTCCCTTTCCTAAATCCCATTCCTGATAGTGACTGCTCTTTCCTTTTACCTCTTCTCTCCTGTCCTCACCCTTCCTTTATTGTTCCCTATCCTTCTTACCCCTCTGCCCTCTTTCATTCTTCCTCATAGAGAATAGCCTGGGCTATTCTTTGTATTCTTTACATTCTTTATATCTCTCTCCCGTCCACCCCCCACCTCAACAAAGGCCTTGTACCAACTAAGAAAGGAAACATTTCAAGTCCTCAGAGTATTGAGAGGAGAAAGGTTATGGGGAAATAGCAAATCCTGACAACTTAAATATTCTCTATGTATCACGTAAGTATATTTATCGTAAATAAATTCATACATGCAATAATAGTACAAACAGAAAATATTCACAAGCTACCAGACTGCCAAATTCTGCATGAGATACAAAATCACATACCTATACTATCTGCTTTTCAATTTATAATTAAAACCACGTTACCTCAGAATTTTAAAAATAGCATTTTGATAATTATAAAAAAAATTATAACTACATTAAAATTTTAAATTTCTGCACTTTTAAAGACACCATTAGAAAATGAAAGGGCAAGCCACAGATTAGAGAAAATATTCATGAGATATAGATATAGATATAGATATAGATATAGATATAGATATATACATAACATAGACTGGCATCCAGGATATGTAAGATGATCTTACAACTCAATAGTGAAGTAGTATTCGGGGGAAATACTACTTCAGAATTATAAGAAACAAATATTTGTGTTTAAGCCACCCAGCCTATAGTATTCTTTATTGAGATATAGTTGAAATATAACATTATGTAAGTGCAAGGTGTACACTTGTTGGTTTGATACATTTGTATATTGCAGTATGATTACCACCAGTAGCATTAGCTAACACCTCTATCATGTCACACAATTATCATTTCTTTTTTTGTGGTGAGAATAATTATGATCTAGTCTCTTAGCAACTTTGAAGTTTATAGTACAGTATTGCTGACTGTAATCACCATGTTGTGCATTAAATCTCCAGGGCTTATTTATCTATCAATACCAGTTGCAAGTTTATATCATTTGACCAACATTTTTCCAATTTCCCCACTCCCAGCCCCTGGACCACCATTCTACTCTTTGCTTTTATGACTTTGGCTTTTTTAGATTCCATATATAAGTGATATAAGTGATATATATATAAACAAAGGAGTATTTGGGAGATGCCATATCATGTAAGCTTTTTAGTCAATGGTGAGAAATATTGATTTTATTCAATTACAATAGGATAGTGCAATGCAGAGTTGGGTTTGGAGGCTTAAACATGGGAGAAAAATGATCTAATTTATTTTTTTAAGATTATCTATTGGGGGGTGCTTCCCTGGTGGCACAGTGGTTCAGAGTCCGCCTGCCGATGCAGGGGACACGGGTTCGTCCCCCGGTCCGGGAAGATCTCACATGCTGCGGAGCGGCTGGGCCCGCGAGCCATGGCCACTGAGCCTGCACATCCGGAGCCTGTGCTCCGCAACAGGAGAGGCCACAGCAGTGAGAGGCCTGCGTACCACACACACACACACACACACACAAAGATTATCTATGGGGAGTTTCCTATAGACAAGTAAACAAGGATTCAAGAAGAAACTTTAGAAGGCCCTTTATAAGAGTCCAGGTAAAGGATAGCAGATTAAGGTGGTAAAAATAGAAAAACATTAACTAGCAATTAACTGAGAAATAGATTTTCAGGAACTAACCCCCACACATTTAGATAATTCATCTGAAATACGCTATTTGAAAATATAGTTTCTTAGGATGCATCATATCTCTGAAGGAAATGCTAAAATACCAATGGACTGATAGTCCAAGCAATGAAAATTTACTGAGAGAGAGAGAGAGAGAGAGAGAGAGAGAGAGAGAGTGTGTGTGTGTGTGTGTGTGTGTGTGTGTGTGTGTGGTCCTCAACTGTCCTAGGTTCAAGGAAAGGCAAATAGAAATAAAACCTTCATGTTGGAATACTGTCCCACAGTGAGTAAAGGTATCATGTACTTTTAAAATTATATCTATTTAAACAAAGCCTAATATAATGGGAAAAATAAACTAGAACTGGAATCAAACGACCTGAGTTTGAATCGCAGCTTGATTAATTACCAGAATATTAAGTTGGGCAAGTTGTCCACATTTGATCAATTTCAGGTTCCTTATTTACAAAATGGTAGGCTGGATGGAGTGATCTCTAGGCTCCCTTCTTGCATGAGATTTTGTTATTCTACAACACCATATTGGTATTCTCATTAAAGTGAATTTCAAGTGATTGGTCAAGAAGAGGCTCATTTATTTACTTCTTTTATTTCAAATTTAATAATAATGTAAGCCCTCATCCCATCAGGCAAAGAAGAAACTCTACCAGTTTGTCATCATTCAAGAATCCATTTCTTTCATTAGGTCACATGAACATTCTAGAGGCTTAAAATAACCCTAGAAAGTGTGGTAGAGGCTCTGTATTTGGGCCTTAAACAAAAGATACATCTTGTTGAACTTTCATGGTGGCTTTAAATCTGCTGACTCTACTGCTTCACTGATAAACTGGAATAACAGGAAAGTTGGTGCCTGAACCCATATTACTTGCATGAAGTGCATAACCACTGTTTCTGAAATCTTTCTCTATCTCTGGAGACATGCCCTATTTTCACATTGCCATAGTGAATGTTTAAGTTTTCTGCTACATGAAGATATGTCCCTCTCTCCAGCCTCAGGGACATCTATCCCTCTTCCTTTGGAGTCTCAATGGCTCTCCTCTGTTTCCTCTCTCTCTCTCTCTCACCTAACATTATTCTTTCAAAGTATTTGTGCTTTTCAAAGAACAAAGGAAAATCTGTCAATTCCAGGAAACACCAGCTTTTCACCCTAACACAAATCTCCCCTGAAGTAATTAACAGCAAATGTTAACTACCATCTTGAAGTGGTGGTAATAGAGTTATTGGGGAAAATAAACACAAATTAAAGCTTCAGTAAATTATACTGCCATAACTACAAATAATTAGCTCTTCAAGAAAACAGATTTATATATGGACAAAATCCTTGTTTTGGAGCCTTCTCACCAAATAGCCTTAGTCTTTAAGGGAACAATCAATGATCTGAAATCTATCCCTCACCAAGCATACTTTGAAAAGTTCATTCTACTATACAGCTCATTAGATCGAACTTGCAATAAATCTTAACAGACTCAGAGAAGAAAATGTTTATTTAAAGTGGTAAATTTTTCAAAACTTCACGTGGAGCCTGACTGTATTTCCAAAGATCTGATTCCTGCATTTCGTTTCAGATCATCCCCAATCATTAGAGAGATCTCTAACCAAAAGGTATGTAAATCTTCTATGTTCATGTTGCCATATCTAACTACATATATATTCTTATTTAACACACACAAAAACTCATGCACACACTGTCTCTCGCTCTCTCACATACATACACAAACACACACACACCCACCCTTCAGTTCATATATTTGTAAACCTACATACTCTTTTTCTAACTGCAATTTATTTTTTAAATCCACATTATGTTATTATGATCCACCCATGTTAATACACACAAAAACATTTCATTCAATTTACCTATTGTATACTATTACTTTTGAAAACAAACCATAATTTATTTATCAATTACCTTTAAGAAGGGAATTTAGGTAACATCCACCTTATTATAAACAGCACTACATTAAAATTCCAATGCACCTAGCTTCTAATGTAGATAAATAAGAACTTCCTTAATGATAGAGAGGTTGACCTTTCTATGATAATTTTCGTGGCCACCCAGATTTATTCTTTTGTGTTTTTATTTGTCCATTTGTCTATACTGCTGTGGAAATGTTTCAATATTAATGTCATATAATCTGTTCAGCTTTTCTTCATACTTTGTGATTGTTTAAATGTTGTCTTTAAGACACCTTTCCCTAACCTGATTTCATAAAGCTATATCCATATTTTGCTTTTAAAGTATTAATGTTTTTTCTTTCATATTTAATTTTTGATTTGAACTGGAATTTATTTTCTCATTTCTTTAAGATAGGGGTCTAACCCTTTGTCCATATGAATTTCCAATAATCTCAACACCATTTATTAAAAGGTTCATCCTTTCTCCACAAATCTGTAATGTTACCACAATAGTCTTTTTTTTTAATCTATCTATGTTCCTGGGCCCTATATTCTGTTCAATTTTGTTTGTCTATACCTTTGCTGTGCCAGTACCACACTGTTTTAATTAATATGACTTTAAGTGTTTATATCAGGTAGCATAGGTTGCCCTTTCTTCATGTTTCTTAATGTTTTCATATTTTCTTCAAAAATTTTTGGCTACTTTCAACTCCCTACTTATACCTAATGGTCACCTTGGCTAAGACACGGTAACCAGACATTTGGTCAAACATTATTCATGATATTTGTGTGAAGAATTTTTTTAGATGAGATTAACATTTAACCCAATCAGTTGAAAGTCTTAATAGAAAGAAGACTGACGTCCCCTCAAAAAGAGGGAATTCTGCCAGCAGACTGCCTTTGGACTCACACTGCAATATCAGCTCTTCCCTGGGTCTCCAGCCTGTTGCCCTGCCCTGCCGATTTTTTGCACATACACATGTCCTATTGGCTCTGCTTCTGTTTCTCTGGAGAACTCTGCCTAATACACTTCTCTCCCATATAAACTTTAGATTTAGCTTGTCATGGCTTATGAAAATATCTATTGCAATTTTCATTGTAATAGCAATGCATACACAAGTTATTGCCATGGTCAATTATAAGATATTGATTCATGTTCTCAAAGAATATTACAAAGTGTTCCATTTAATTTTTTACATCCTTTAAGAAAGCTTCATTTTCTCTATGAATATTTGACTCACATTATATTTATTCTCAAATACCTGATATTTATTGTTTTATTGTGAATGATATTTTTACTTAATAGTAAAACTATTAATGGAATAGTATTTACTAATAGTAGTACATTTTCTTACTGGTTGTTGCTAATATTTTTAATTCTTATTGGTTTCTGTACGTCAGTCATCCAGCAAGTTCAGTGATTACAGATTTTCTTATATTTTGTATGCAGACATTTTCCACCTCTTTTTTTGTTTTCACATATATTTTCCACTGGCTTTTGCTTCGGTACATATAAATTAATCTTGTGTTAATATTTTATTTGGAATAGTTTTATTGATTTCTATAAATGGATGTGTTGTATATTTTATTTATTTATTTGTTTTGGTTTGGCTATTGTATATTGAAAAAGTGAGTATACCCTCTTGTTTCACTCTCTGAAAAATTTTATATAAGATAAAGGTTAATTTGAGCCCTGAAGGATTTGCAAAGTCACTTTTAAAATGTCTGGTCCTGGTGTTTTTGTTTGCTGATTTGTAGACATTTGACCAGACTATCCTATTCATGTAAAAGTTGTTAGTATACTATGTTTCTCTATTTCCTCTTAAGACAATTGTGCTAATTTTATTTTTTCATTCAATTTTTTATAAATTTTCATATTAATGGCATAATACTCTTTATTCCTATAATTAGTAAAACTCCAAATATATGTAAATAAAACCCCTTTTCTTTCATAGTTTTGTTTGTGCCTTCCTCTTCTATGAACATAAAAAAATACCATTCTTTATATTTTCAAAGAAACAAAATTGAAGTTTACTGATCCTCTCTATTGTCTATTTAGATCCCATTTTTTACTGACATATAATTCACATACCATCGAATTCACCTACTTATATATTTCAGTGATTTTGAGTATATTCTCATATAAGTGCAACCATCATTACAGTCAATTTTGAACATTTTTATCACTTCAAAAAACAAATCTAATATTCTTTAGGCATCACCTCCCTATATTCCCACCTTACTTCCCACAACCTCTAAGCAACCACTAATCTATCTTCTGTCTCTGTAGATTTCACTATTCTGGACATTTCATAGAAAGAGAATCATACAATATAAGGTCTTTTGTGACTGACTTTTTTACTTAGCATAATATTTTGAAGGTTCATCTAGGTGATAGCATGCATCAGTATTTCATTCCTTTTTATAACCAAGTAATATTTCATTGTATGGACATACCATTTCTGTTCATCCATTTATCAGCTGATGGACATTTTGGCTGTTTCCACTTGTTTGCTACTATGAAACATGTTGCTATAAACATTCTTCTTCAATTGGTGTGAACATAGGTTTTCATTTCTCTTGGGTATACATCTAGGAGTAGAATTGCTGGGTCATATGGTAATTTCATGTTTAATTGTTGGAGGAACTGCTTAGATGGTTTTCAATTGAGTGACGCCAGTTTACTGTCCTACCACTATTTTTTTAAATAGTGTGAAGTGTGAGTCCTCCTACAAGTTGGAGATTATTGATACCCTCTAAAGTTTGTTTTCTCTTTGTCCTACTTGTTTTATTAATTATCTCTTCTTCTATGGCACAATCTATTTAATTCTTACATTGCAAACTTAGCTAATTAATTTCTAATAAGTTTCCTTTCAAATGTGTGTGTGTGTGTGTGTGTGTGTGTGACACAGATCACAAGTATTGATTTACAGGTTCCCAGCAAGGGTTTTTTTTTTCAGCTCTAAATATTTAGTAAATTCTGACAGAAATTGTCATTAAATAATAAAATAGAGCTTACAGTTTCAAACTTAATAGAGTAAAAGTAGACTGTGATAAATATTTCATGATTCCAGAAGAAAAAGAAAAATATGAAAGGATTTAGACAAGTAGGAAAAAAAGGAAGATTTGAACCAAATTAGTAACTACATTTAATGCAAATAGATTGGCTGCTCCAAATGAAAAGAAAATAAGTGTCAGATTGTATAAAATTATATGTAACTATGTGCTATCTTCAAGAGACATACCCAAAGAAAGTGGAAGAAGTAAATAATAAATGCAAGAGCAGAAATTAATGACATAGAAGATAAACAACACAAATTCAAAAGCTAACACTTGGCTCTTTGAAAATACTAATAAAAATGGCTATCTACTTGAGAGTCTTCTCAAGACCAAAAAAGAATAAAAAAAGATAGAAAGCACAAGAAACCAATATCAGAAAGGTAAAAGGGTCATATATCACATACATGTTACAGACTTTACAAAGGAAAAAATGAACAAAGTGTTTTCAAATAAATTTTAAATTTTATAAAAGTCACAGTCCCCTAGAAAAATATAACATCAAAATAGATTCAAACAGAAATAGAAATTTATACATACATTTATACATTACAGACATTGAATCAGCACTCACTACTCTCACCATGAAGAAAGCTGAAATCCAAGATTTTTCACTAGTGTGTTCTAAAGAAAGGAAGAATTCCAGTAGTACACAAACTCTTTGAGAATAGAAAGAGGGAACACTATTCAACTACTTTTTAATATTTTCTTCATTTCAAGACAGGAAAGGGTAGTATAAGAAAGGATAATTAGAGGTGACCTTACCCAGGAAAACAGATGATAAATATAATATAAGCAAACTGAGTCCAATATAAAAAGCTAATTTCATGACAGACAACCAAAATTATTTTACACAACAAAATTAATAAAATTAAACATACAAAAAAATTAAATCACAAGTTTCTTATAATTTCAGCAGTCATGTATGATTTTACAAAAACCTGCAGCTAATCTTATCAAAGTAGAAACAAACTTTCTTAAATGAAAATTAGCAATCTACCATAGAGTAACATTATAGATACAGGTGAGATGATGAAAGATTTAAAGATCAGGAAGAAGACAAGGATGCCCCCTGTCACCACTCTATTCAGTATTGTACTTGAGAGTTTAGCCAGTGGAGAAAGTCAAGAAAAAGAACTAAAATGTCTAAGGATTAGAAAAGAAAACACACAACTTGTTCTATTTATATATGATATGGTTGTGTACAGAGAAAATACAAAATAATGTACAGGAAATTGCTAGGATTTGTAAGAGAGCTTCTTAAGATTTCTAGATAAAAATCAATAAAAATAAATTGTGTTTTTATATAATAGCATCAAACAGAAAGTGATAGTAAAAAGAAAGAAATCCTTTTAGATAGCACCAAAAAGCTGAAGTAGCAATAAATCCAATAAGATATACAAAGCCTTTACAGACAACATTATAATAGTTTTTCAAAGACCTTGAAGATTTCAGAAATGAAGAGAGATATATTTTGTGTTTATAAGTTGGATATCTTAATAGTGAAAACATGTTAAGTCTCTAAAGATTAAGTTATAGAGTAAGAAAAATCTAAGTGAAAATGCCAAAGATTTTGTTTTGGACCTGAAAAACTTCTTTAAAAATTTATACAGATTACAAAAGTCCACCACACACTTGAAGAATAATATAAATGTGGGAAAAGTTGTTCTACTGAATATTTAGTGTTCTTATAAAGCTATAGTAACAAAGAGGGTGCAGTTTTGATATAGAGACAAACAAATGAACCAAAAGAAGACTTAATAGAGACACAGAAAAACAAACCAAAACATCTATTATTAAAACAAAGTCATATGTATATATATGTACACACACACACACACACACACACATACGTATGGCACCTCTGTATAACAGAGATATCACAGCACCTCAACAAAGACATAACAAACTTTTCAATTAAAAAATGCTGAGCACTAAGGTATCCATAAAGAAAAAAATAATTAAAATTGTATCACATTATAAACAAAATTATTTCCAGATGGATTAATGACCTATATGTGAAATGGTACCAAATATATTTTAAAAGACAATATAGGAGGCTATCTTTAAGCCACAAAGTAGAAAGATGGAAAAAAGTATAAGCTTTAAAGGAAAAGATTGATGTATTTACCCACATTAAATTAAGAAATATTTTCCAACAAAAGAAAACACAAAGATAGTTAAAAGAGAGGTCATGCCACAGAGTTTGAAAAGATCATTGCAACATATAAAACCAATAGAGAGACTACTATTCAAAATATGAAAAGAACTTAAAAAGAATAAAGCTGGAGGTATCTCACGCCCTGACTTTAGACTATAGTACAGACCTACAGTAAACAAAACAGTATGGTACTGACACCAAAACAGACATATGGAACAGAATAGAGAGACCAGAAATAAACCTATATACACTTATGGTCAATTAATCTAAGACAAAGGAGGCAAGAATGTTCAATAGGAAAAAGGTCTCTTCAATAAGTGGTGCTGGGAAAACTGGACAGCTACTTGTGAAACAATTAAATTAGAACACTTTCTCACATCATATACAAAAATAAATTCAAAATGGATTAAAGACCTAAATACAAGATCAGAAACCATAAAACTCCTTGAAGAAAACATAGGCAAAACACTCTGACATAAATAATAGCAATATTATTTTGGATCTGTCTCCTAAGACAAAGGAAACCAAAGCAAAAATAAACAAATGGGACCTAAATAAACTTAAAAGCTTTTGCACTGAAAAGGAAACCACTGACGAAATGAAAAGACAACCTACTAAATGGCAGAAAATATTTGCAAATGATATGACCTATAAGGGGTTAATATCTAAAATATATGAACATCTCATAAAACTCAATATTAAAAAAACAATGAAAAATGGGCAGAAGACCTGAATAGACATGTTTCCAAAGAATACATACAGGTGGCCAATAGGCACATGAAAAGATGCACATCACTAATCAACAAAGAAATACAAATCAAAACCACCATGAGATATCACTTCATACCTGTCAGAATGGCTATCATCAAAAAGACTACAAATAACAAATGTTGACAAGGATGTGGAGAAAAGGGAAACCTATTAAACTGTTGGTAGGAATATGAATTGGTGCAGCCACTATGGAAAACAGTATGAAGGTTTCTCAAAAACTAAAATTAGAACTACCATAAGATCCAGCAATTCCACTCCTGGGTATATATCCAAAGAAAACGGAAATACTAATCCAAAAAGATGAATGCACCCAATGTTCACAGCAGCATTATGTACATTATTTACAACAGCCAAGATATGGAAGAAACCTAAGTGCCTGCTAACAGCCAAATGAATAAATAACATGTGGTATGATACACACACACGCACACACACACACACACACACACACAGAGAGAGAAATATTACTCAGCCATGAAAAAGAAAGAAATCCTGCCATTTGCAACAACATGGATGGACATGGAGGGTATTATGATTAGTGAAATAAGTCAGACAGAGAAAGACAAATACTGTATGTTATCATTTATATGTGGAATCTAAAAAATAAAATGAATGAATATAACAAAACTGAAATAGACTCACAGTTATAGAGAACAGACTAGTGGTTGCCAGTGGGGAAAGAGAAGGAGGAAGGAGCAAGATAGGGGTAGGGGATAAAGAGGTATAAAATGTGTAAAATAAATCAGCTACAAAGATATATTTACAGTTCAGGAAATATGGCCAATATTTTATAATAACTTTAAATGGAGTATAATCTATAAAAATATTGAATCACTATGTTCTACATCTGAAAGTAATATAATATTGTAAATCAACTATACTTCAATTAAAAAATGAAGTAAACTCTTAAAAGCAAGAATAAAAAGGCAAATAACCCAATAGAAAAGTAGGCCAAAAATTCAATAGACCCTTCAAAAAACAGCAAATCCCAAAAGCCAATAACTATATTTAACATTGTAAAATATTTATATTTTCACTAGTAATCATGAAAACTAAAATTCACACCATAATGAGGTACCACTACACACAGATTAGATAGGAAATATTAAAATAAATGATAACAACTAATGTCAAGGAATTTAAATATCAGTCACCACCACTGTTGGAAGTGTAAGTTGATTTGACCACTTGTCATTATCTTGTGGTTTAAGGACATATATTCTCTGTGACTCAGCATCTCATTCCGGAAACTTCCCTATAACCCAGTAGTTCACTCCCTAGAGAAATGTGTTCTCCTGTGTACTAGGATACATATATAAACATGTATCTTGTTCAGCATTGTTCATGACAGCCATAAATAGAAAACAACACAAATATCTATCAACAGTATTACAGGAATGTGCACATAAGTAATAAATCTACAAAGAAAAACAATGAATGGGTTAACATAAAAGTTAGGTAAGTGGTTATTGTTTGTGCTATGGGAGGAGGGTTTTGTGATGATGCAAGGCATGGAGGGGATTCTTGGTTGTTGCCAATGTTCCATTTCTTGACCCGTGTGATTGTAACAATTGTTACTGCTTCATAATTTTCATTAAATGTACATAGAGTCTATAGATTTTCCATCTAAACTCACAAAGAAAAACAGCTATTGTGCTTACTACCTAGGGAGTTAAGTACACAGAAATGATGCTACAGATGAATACTTATGTCTCCACAGCGATGCTTGCTGGCCACAAAAGCTAAAGCACCAGGATAACTGCCTTTCCTTATTTTCAAATTCCAAGTCTCACATAAATGCACTGAGTTTGTGGAATTTCTTTTATATAAAGATCCCAAGCTGAAAGAGGGTTTGGGATTTTTTTTTTCTTAACTTCTATCCTCTGCCTTAGGAAGGTATACTAGAAAATGCAGTAGCCCCCTTATCCTCAGGGTATACGTTCCAAGACCCCAGCGGTTGCATGAAACAGCAGATAGCACCGAATCCTATATATACTGTGTTTTTTTCCTATACTTACATACCTATGATAAAATTTATAAGATAGGCACAGTAAGAGGTTAACAATAACTAATAATAAAATGTAAAAATTATAGCAATATGCTATAATAAAAGTTATGTGAATGTGGTCCCTTCCTCTCTCAAAATATCTTATTGTACAAATTTAATGCCTTTTCCATCTTAACTAAGCACTTATCATGCACTGTGGCCATAACTTTTGCAAATTGAGGTGTGACCGCAAAACTAGCATGAATTTATTTTTCCTTCTTCACAATTTCACATACAGAAGATTCATTCTTACCATAGATCTTAGCAACCTCAGCAAATGATTTTTTCTTTCCTTATTAAACCAAGAACTTTCCCCTTTTCACCTAAAGAAAGTACTTTACAGCTTCTCTTTGGCATATCCAAATTGCCAGCATCACTCCTCTTTTGCTTTGGGGCCATTATTAAGTAAGATAAGGGTGACTTGGACACAAGCACTGTGATACTGAGACAGTCAGTTCTATAAGGAAGAGGGCTACTAAGTGACTAAGGGGTGAGATACGCCAGACAAAGGGATGGTCCATACCCCGGTGGGTGGATGGATGATACAAGATTTCATCACACTACTCAGAAATTTATGAACTGTTTATTTCTGGGAGTTTCTATTTAATACTTTTGGACTTCGATTGACCGTGGGTAACTAAAACAGCAGAAAATGAAACCTCGAATAAAGGGAAATGTCTATAGATCAAATAGATGCTGAATGCCAATCCACTTATTTCACTCTAGGAGTAATCTTGGATGAATCAATTATAATACCATCTGAACTCTCCAAATATCTTTAGTTCTTTCAGATTGGTAAGAAGTGGTCTTGTTAATGAGATAAGTAATTCTTTTTCCCCTTGTCAATAAACAACATGGTGCACATATTCACTGAAGTGTGTCAAAACTCACACCTGTTAAATGACATTTTCAAATTAACTTCCTTAAGGTGATCTTGCCCTTAGAGAAGTAACTTTTCTTGCTTTTTCAGAGTCCTTAACTCCAAGAATCAAGTTTATTATTTAACTATACCTACACTTCCAAATACTCTCACCAATAGCCACTGTCCCCAAAGAGTTTAGACTCTAGTGTTACCCTGAAGCATTTTTTCAAAGGAAAAAAAATCTCCCTAGAAAAAAGTATTTATATTCTCTTTAGGTTTAGTCTTCGTATGGGTATCAAATAATATTCACTCCTTCCTTAAATCTAACACAGACAAAAAAATTCCTGAATCTATACCATGCCAACTTCTGAATTCTGAATTTGGGATATAGTAAATTAATGATTAATAGTTTCTTCTTCAACTTCCTTTAGTACAAACACACACACATCCTAATTTTCTTAGTCTTTTACAATACCATCACAATTGAATAAGATTACTAACTTCGGTACTATGATATCATAATATAGGATTTCCTACTATGGTACCATAAAACATTGATCTCTGATGGCTCAATCCCACTGAAAAGCTCTACAAACTCTAGGGTTCTACAGCTGTAGTTCTCCTTTTGCACTGCTTATTGAGAGGAAAAATGTGTATTCATACCTTATAACTTCTCTTTAAACTTGCCTTCCATTCTTAGGTTACTTAAGATTTTGTATATTCAAATCTGTCCATAAATTGGAGTCAAATATTACTCTGATATTTGATTAGGTGCTAAAATCAGTGGAAAATATTGTTTAAGGGAGTAAAGTCAAAATTACCCTTGAAAATCTCTTAAATCAATCATAATATACACTGTCCACTAAATAATTTATATCAGTTCCTCTAAAGCTTATTTAATCAATTTCCCTTACCCATCCTCTCAATTAATTATTCAATGAATTATTTGAGAATGGCAGAGAATCATGAATTCCTAAAGAATGCATTCTTCTTCTCACGTACCTACTGGCTGTCTTTTCACTAGTTTCAAGCCCTGTTTCAGATGTAGCTGGAGTCAAATACTGTATCAACTGCATTGCCCCCATCAATATTGCCATATCATTCAGGGACTTTTCCTCCGTCTTCATAAACGATCTAATTTCCCTTCTATCATCCATTTTGGATGATGCAGATACACAAATGACCTTCCCCAGACTTCTTCCCTCTCTTCATAGCCTGATAACAGCTTGTGAAATTTTCCTATGGGAAACTAATAAACTCACTAGAAAGTATTAACCTAGGCATTCATGTTAGACCATGCATTCTCAAACTTGACACTCGGCCAGTGCTTCCAGGCCAAGATTACTACTTTTCTCAAGTTACTCCCCTGCTGAAAGAGTATTCATTACATCAGTTTACAAAAGCTGTGAGCACTCCCCTTCCTCAGCAACAATCTGGTAGTTTAGATAAACGGTGGAGTATTTCTTGGCTAATTTCTATGGTAGTCTTAGATGGAGGCACAGCCATATGTTATGTCACAGTACAGTAATCTCAGACAAGACCACAAGTATATAAATCCTCATTTATGTCGACTTGAATATCTGGAAGAGCATGAAAGTGGGTCTGTTACTAGAAGAAAAGCCTACTTTACAATACAAAACACATAGAGAACATGGAGAGCATGGATAGTGTTTTCCTCTTTTCCATTTAAAGTCTATACAGGTTTCAGCTTAAAGCTGCATCTCTGTAGGTTCTCCCTAACTTTTCTCCTCTTCACCATGACCTTGGGTTTTTTTAGCTTTCTTCTTACTCTGCAAGGCTTGATTAGCAGTCAATAGGCTCCTTTCATCTTCTCAGCAAGATAGGCTGTGGGAGAGGTCAGGTACCTTGAAGGTCAAACGGAAATATGTTTTAATCTTTCAGTTAAATATCTACAATCAAAATTTCTCTTGCAAATGTTGATAGCCTTTATTTGGTGTTATGATAATAGAAACTTTCTTTTCTCATCTAAGCTAAGGTTCTCTTCTAGGAGGGGGAAATGACCAAAAAAAGGGAGGGGGGACTTGGAGAAAACAAATCTTGTCTTACTGCGTAACACTGGAGACAGAGAACAGAATTATATGGCACTTTTTCTTGAGGAGATGATGACATTGCACTGTGGTATTCTTTTTTCTTCTTTAATTAATTAATTTTTATTTATTTTTGGCTGCGTTGGGTTCTTCATTGCTGCACGTGGGCTTTCTCTAGTTGCGGCGAGCGGGGGTTACTCTTCAGTGCGGTGTGTGGGTTTCTCACTGCGGTGTCTTCGCTTGCTGAGGAGCACGGGCTCTAGGCACGTGGGCTTCAGTAGTTGTGCCATGCAGGCTCAGTAGTTATGGCACATGGGCTTAGTTGCTCTGGGCATGTGGGATCTTCCTGGACCAGGGCTCGAACCCATGTCCCCTGCCTTGGCAGGCGGATTCTTAACCACTGCGCCACCACGGAAGTTCTGCACTGTGGTATTCTAATGAGAGAAGTGGAATTTTTTTAAATTGTTTGGCATAGAGGGAATTTACCACCATAGTGGTGATATCTGACTTCTCTTATGTCTTAACTTCTGAGACCTAAAGCCTTTCAGCAGTGTTTTCTTGGTAGCTCTTGAAATATCAGACTGTAGTAGAAGAAATTACAGACCTTTCTCCAATGTCTAAAGCCAGTTTATTAACCAGAAGCACAATTTAAGGACTCTGTACTTCAAATAAATCAAATCCTTATAGTCTCTAATTTATACATAATCTTTCAGTTCCATTATTTTTCATTTCCAAAGATAATTCTTTTTAAATCCACTAGGCTATATTTTCTACCTAAACTATATGTTCCATTAAAATAAAAGTATGGGGTTTGCTAAATGGGCCAAGATCCTCTCTTGTTCTATCATGTATGTCATTAAAAATAATTTAGAAAACAATGCCATGTTTATTATCAGATTATGTGTCTGTTATAAAAGATACATTGGAAAACCAGGTTAATCATATGTGGTTTGATTGAGAAATTCAATCTTGATGAAGTAAAAAAATTTAAATGTTTAATTTTTTTCAGTAACTGCTACAAGGGAAATTTAATGCTTTTGCAGTCTAGACCAAAAATTACATCTAATTTTAAAGAATTCGTTTAAGTAAATATATGGACATTTCATGTACCACTATTATTATGTTACTATTTTTATTGGGGGGATATTTGTTCAAAGCAACAACTCCAAATAGCCAAAAAGCTTCCCACATGCTCTTCTCTAAATTCCTGTTTTGTTTAATTATAACCCTGAGGTTAGAATTAAAAAGAAAAAAGGGGGAAAGAGGGAGACCCTCCTCTGACTACAAGCACAATTAGCTGCCCATTAGCAGTTATGATCCTGGTCTTCTGCCTCTGGTATCAGTGGCCTCTAATAACATGGGATGGGTTCACTCTGTGGCTTCAGCATGGGAAGAGTTTAGGGTTCATCCTCATTCTTGCCTCTTTTACACGGAAGAACCCCACCGAAGTGGAAGCCATGTCATACTTTTGTCACTTCCAGCAATAACCCCCTCCAACTTATTCTCTGGGCTACTGTTTGACCACACTGAGTTCTCTTTTAAGCTCTCTGAGAGTGACAGTGAACTAACCGGAGGACTGGTGTTTTCATCATCTCTTACCCAGAAACACTGTTTCTTCTACCAGGTCTGACTGGTAGAACAAATGAAACAAATTTTCAAACAACAAAGTTTCAAACACACAAAACCTATCAAATGATTTGTTTGTTGCTTTGTTTTAATCTCAATAACTGTAGCTTTCATCTCTAGAAGTTAAATTTGATTCTTTTATGTATCTTCTATATTTCTACATAACTTTTTTTAACATGTGTGGTACAATTATAAGAGCTATTTTGACTTCCTTATCTTCTAATTCTAACATCTGTGCCAGTTTTGGGTCACTCTCAAGTGATTATTCTTATTCTAGTTCATCTTTTCCTGTCCCTTTGTATGCCTGGTAATCTTTGGTTGGATGACATAACTTATTAATTTTGCCTTGTAGTAGTGATGAATATTTTTGTATTTCTATAAATATTATTGAGTTTTGCTCTGGAACATAGTCAAGTTACTTGGAAAGGTTTTCACCTTTTTGTGTCTTGCCTTTAAGATTTGTTCTGCTCTCAAAAACTTCATTAGTTCAATGTTTTATATCTATTGTTTAGACGATGAAAATGAAATTCCTAGAGAAAATGTAAAAGCCATGTACCTGGCTGTGGTAGGATCTCAAAAATTATCATTGAATAATTTGAATTCATATCCCTCTGATTCTAAAAACACCATGGTGCCACTCTTCACAACGTTTCTCTGTTTTAAATTAACTCACTTATTAGCTAGATGAAAAGTCCCTCAAAAGTTTCTTAAATATCAAATTTAAATACTGTACTAAAAAAATATAATAATTTTCTTACCACTGGCTGTAACAATTTACTCATCTAATTCAGGCTTTTCATTTAACAGTAATTATATATGGTTATAATATGTGAGAATATGCAACGAGAACTTACGTTGGAAAAACATCTGTTCTTACATTTCATATTATAAAAATGTTTTCACTGTACAGGAAAAGCCAGACATATTCTAAAATATTTATTTGCAGGAATGTCTTGGATATATATTTTCCTTTAATAATTAATAAAACTAAGAACTGACAATAGCATTGATTGAGATGGTGTATAATTTTGAGGTTCCTGCCTCAGAGATGATGTTAATCTTCATGTTCACGTTTCATGTAGTTTAGTTCAGAAAAAAGTTTTCATTTTCCTCTTTGTAACTAAAAGGATCCCCATTCTGCATTCAGAACAGTAACAGTAAAAAACCAAGGCCTACTTTATATAAAGTCAGAATTTATAAACACACACACACACCCATATATACATATATATATATATATATATATATATATATATATATATATATAACTTCCTTATTCTTGTTTCCAAAATATTATTGTAAAGAAAATTATGACTTATGTGGTATTTATTCATGAATAAACTCTAATGGAGAGTTCTGCTCCTCGTTTTTGTCCAGTGTATGAACACATATATAAGTTATGGAAATCCCCATCTTATGAGGAAGAATCTGTCTCTCATAGAGATTGAAAATGCCAGCTACTTAATCTCTGAGTGTCCTTTAAAGCCATAGGCTAGCATATGACCTTAGCTCTGACAATCAGTTATATCCATTCTGGAGACTGGACTAGAAGCTACTGACAAGAAGAAACGACTGCTTAGAATATATTCTGGCAGTGGAAAGCACACACTGTTTTCAGTATCCAGAACAAATGTATCAGTGATTCATATTACTGTATTTAGCATCCCCTATCATTGATATTTGTAGTTCTAGCTGAAGTGTCTCTGCCCAGTGACTCTTGCACTAGGTTGCTCCCTGGACCAATTCTACAGCATGATTCCTAGGCGTAAGTTTAAACTTCCAAACACCAATCCTGTTTGTTGAATCTTTTATTTAGAGATTCCATAAACTGTCCAATATCTTTTTAATAGTTTATTTTCTACTTAATTAACCCAGAGTAAGTCACCGATTGCTCTAACATAAAAATTGATACCAGGAGAGATCAGAGACAACAGGTCATTGAGGATATAGGGGAAATTGCCATCACTTATCTAGCCTGGTTTGCACTGAAGACAGTAAATCTCTAGTTGGCAATAAGAAACAAATTGAGAAAAAAGTATCCTTAGAGTGTCCTGGAACTTAAAGCCTACTAGTGACCTGACTAGGGAAAATCAAGTAGTAACTCACATGTAAAAGTATGAAGGTCCTGGGACTTCCCTGGTGGTGCAGTGGTTAGGAATCCACCTGACAGTGCAAGGGACACGGGTTCGAGCCCTGGTCCAGGAAGCAACTAAGCCCACGAGCCACAACCACTGAGCCCGTGTGCCACAACTACTGAAGCCTATGAGCCTAGAGCCTGTGCTCCGCAACAAGAGAAGCCACGGCAATGAGAAGCCCACACACTGCAATGAAGAGTAGCCCTCACTTGCCACAACTAGAGAAAGCCTGTGCACAGCAATGAAGACCCAATGGAGCCAAAAATAAATAAATAAATTTATCTTTTCAAAAAGTATGAAGGCCCTGAGTATTCCAAATCTGTAGGGTGTCATGGTTACTTCTAAGGGCACTGGGAGAGCATCCTTTTCCAATTGTGTATTCTTAGCTCCCTTGTCAAAGATCAGTTGGCTGTATATGCATATGTTTATTTCTAGTCTCTTTATTCTGTTCCATTAGTCTGTCTTTTTGCCAGTACCATGCTGTTTTGAGTATGTAGGTTTGTAATATATTTTTTGAAATCAGAAACTCTTATGCCTCCAACTTTGCTCTTTCTCAGAACTGACAAATGGTGTTGGTGAAATTGGATATCCACATGCAAAAGAATGAAACTGGACTCTTGTATCATACACAAAAATCAACTCTAAATGGATTAAAGACTTAAACATAAGATCTGAAACTGTAAAACTCCTAGAAGAAAACATAGGGGAAAAGATTCTTGACACTAATTTTGGCAATGATGTCCTATCTATATGACACCAAAAGCACAGGCAACAAAGCAAAAATGGGCAAGTAGAACTACATCAAACTAAAAACCTTCTGAACAGCAAAGGAAACAATCAACAAAATGAAAAGGCAGCCTATGGAATAGAAGAAAATACTTGCAAACCCTGTATCAGATAAGGGGTTCATATTCAAAATTTATAAGAAACTCCTATGACTTAATAGCAAAAAAACTCCCAAACAACCCAATTTAAAAATGGGCAATGGACTTGCACAGACATTTTTCCAAAGAAGATACATGAATGGTCAACAGATATATGAAAAGGTGCTCGACATCACTAATCATCAGGAAAATGTAAATCAAAACCACAATGAGGGAATTCCCTGGTGGTCCAGTGGTTAAGACTCTGTGCTTTCACTGCTGAGGGTGCAGGTTCAATCCCTGGTCAGGGAACTAAGAGACCACATGCCACACAGTGCAGACCAAGAAATCCCCCCCCCAAAAAAAACCATACAATGAGATATCATCCTGAACCTGTTAGGATGGCTATTATAAAAATAAAAAAAATAAAGTATTGGTAAGGATGTGGAGAAATTGGAACTACCGGGTACTGTTGGTGAGAACGTAAAATGGTAGAGTTGCTATGAAAAATAGTATGGAGGGTCTTGAAAACCTTAAAAATAGAATTATCACGTGACCCAGCAATGTCACTTCTGTGTATATAGTCTAAAGATTTGAAATCAAGATCTAAAAGATATTTCTGCACTACCATGCTCACTGCAGCATTATTCATGATAACCAAGATATGGACAAAACGTAAATATCCATTGATGGATGAATACATTTTTAAAATGTGATATATACATACAATAGAATATTGTCCAGCCTTAAAAAAGAAGGAAAATCTGCCATGTACAGTAATATAGATATACCTGAAGACGTTATGCTAAGTGAAATATGCCAGTCACAGAAGAACAAATACTGCATGATTCCACTTATATGAGATATCTAAAATAGTCAAACTCGTAGAAACAAAGAATAGAATGATAGTTGCCAGGGGCTGTATTATACACTTAAAAATGTGAGAGTAGATCGCATATTGTTTTCTTACCACAATAAAATTTCTTTTCATAAATTAAAAAAAAAGACAACAGGATACACCAATGTAATAAGAATGTAATATTCCAGTCTTAAATTCCCAGCTCAAGATAATGCCAAAATATCATTAACTTTCTGTGAATGTGATAAAAGTCTTACTTCTTGCATCCACAGGTTGAGATAGAATAACACTAAACATTTAATTCTGATGACTGCTTTATTATGAGAGTTTAATTGGCATCTTGGAATGGGGCATTGACTGAAAAGGAACTGGACTTCTTTGTAGTGGGATGAGGATATAATGGTAGATTCCAATAAAGAAAGGACTCTCCAACCCTCACTTGCCATCTTTCTAAGGAGAAGTCAATTTTACAATATATAGTAACATTTTTTTTGCCATGATTGGAGACATGTAATGACTTAGCCAAGAAAAGTTACCTAGAAAATGGAAGTCAATTTTTCCCATCCCAACCTCTTTAGCCTTCCCTGTATTGATTCTTGGTACCTTCAATACCACTATTCTCCACTAGTCAGGGTGGAGACATGAAGATGAAATGATAAATGGCAGTTTGACTTAAGTCTGCCTCCCAGTAGGACTAGTAGGATGCCCCAAATGTCCATAAATATTTCATTAGTTTCTTAGTATATCATTAAAGTAGTACACTCAGCCACAAGCAGAATCACCATCTTGGCTGCATGTCTCAGGGAATAATATTTTTATTAGGAAGAGCCCACTAAAAGCCCCAAGAGCTTCCTCTATTTATTATAATAATATGTCAAAAGCATGATTAAATCCCTAAGAGAATCACAGTGATTAGTTTCACTACTGAAGATTTTACAAATTCAGGATTGGTGATTTCTATCATATTCCCTTTTAAAATTTCAATATGTCTAGTGTAGAAGTCAGAGTATTCAGGAGTAAAACAGAAGATTGTTATAAATTTGATCAGCTAGAGACAGCAAATTGAGACCGTTGTTCTATATGTGGTCTCTTCACTAGAACAAATCAATAAGGTTCTAAGGAACCTGCTTTGCTTTCTAAGTAATCGACAGCTATTGATTAGGCACATGATTTTATTCCTTTATTCTAAAAAGCTGAGAACATCAGAACAATTTGCTTGCAAATCACAAGGCAGCAGTATTAATTTCACTGTATTGTCTCAACTTTTTCATTCTATATCACAGCTTAGCTCATAGGGACCTTGACCTTCTGACATCACACTTATCCTCTATTTTAATGACCTCGTGCTCAGAGAACCTACAGATCAGTAAATAGACTATCCAAAGTGTCTTGGCAAGACCCATGTCTGCCTGAAAGTCATAGATAAATTGCATGAACCTTGTCCATTCCCTATGTTTTAGGAATCTCCCACTTTATGAGGCAAATACACCTTTCACCATAGAAGCTAAAGATCTCACGTACTTGTTTTCTCAGTCTCCTTTGAAACTAGGGCATTAGCACAAAAACGGAATTCTATCAGTTGGATGCATAGGCCCCAGATTTGCAATTAAAAGCTGCCAGTGAGTGAGTGGAAAACAGCAATTGTAGAGTCTATACTGGTCACATAAAAGAACCCTAGTGGAAGCAATATCCTCTTTCCAGCAGCATCTAACGTTCTGTGTTTGTGAGCTCAGCATTACAATCTGCAGAGTAATCAAGTAATCCAGCAGTAGTGGCAATCTCATCTTCACCACATCAGACCATGAAATAAGTTTAGACATTTCTCCTGGCTGATAGTTTGGACCCACGGTTCTCTGACTCTCCAAACCATTCTGTGAGCTACTCTATATCATTGTAATAAATTCATTTTCTTAAAGTTATCTAAGTCATATCATGTTGCTTAAAACCAAGAGTTCTGCCAATACACCCAATTAGCATTTAGTAAGCATCTTCACCTGGCCTTATCAGACCCTAAAGGAAACTAGATAAATAGGATACAAACTCTGTTAGTGCATATGCTTGTGGGGGAAACTGTGATGGTGTTAGAGTACACACATATGTAATAAACCATGGGAGTATAGCTAAAATTTTGCTTTTCTTATGCTAATTGTGATTTCTTCTTTGTGGATTATTAAAGTAAAATGCTTAATTCCTGAACATTTGGATCTATTTTAAAATAATTTTTGTTACTGATTTCTAACTCAACATCTCAATGGTCAGAAAGCATATTTTATTGTATTTCAGTCTTTGAAATATGTTGAGACTTGCTTTATGTACAACCATATAATTAATTTTTTAATATAGTCTATATATACTTGTTAAAAGTGTGATTTCCATCATTGTTGCATAGAGCGTTTTATATATTTCAAATTGGTCAAGTTTGATATTTGTGTTAAAAATCTTCCATGGACTTCTGGCTGGTTGTTCTACCTACTACTGAGAGAGTTGTGTTAAAATCTCCCACGATGATTGTGGATTTACATATTTATTCTTCTTTTCCTGTCAATTTTTGCTGTATGAATTTTTAAAAACATTATTGTTTGTATGAAATCTTAGATTTATTACATTGTTTTAGAGAATTGATCTTTTAATCATTATGGTATTTGAAACAAATTCTACAGGTAAGCCGTTTGAATAAGATAATTTAACAAGGTTGCTGAATCCAAGGTCAGTATTTTTAAAAATCAATTGTATTTGTACAGACCAACAGCAAATAGGATATTCAGAAAACGATGCTCTTGATGGTAATATCTAAAAAGTGAAACACATAAAAATAAATCTAATGAGAGATACGAAGACTTCTATATGCAAAATTATGAAGCAGTACTGAGAAAAATTAAAGAATACCTAAATAAAGGGATATACCATGATCATGGACTGAGGGACTCAACTTATTAGAGAAATCAATACTCCACATATTAATCTCAGTTTCAACATAGTCAAGTCCCATTAATTTGGGGTTTTTTATTTTTGTTTTTGTGTTTGGCTGTTATATTTGTTGCATATGTGTTTGTTTGTTTGGTTTTTATTTCTTTGGAGAGATTAACAATGGTTTTAAAATCACTGGGAAGTGTGTACTCCTACAATTTAAAACTGCTTCTCTCTTCCTCGTTGATGCTTAAAATTTCATATTTAGATATACATTCTATAACTTTACCTTTCTTTGCCCCTCTTAAATCTCACTCCTCACACTTCCCTGAGAGAGGCAGCACCTTAAGGCTTGTAAGCTATTTACATTTCAGTACAAGTTTGATATAAGTTTCCTAGAAGAAGTTTTGGTAGGAGAAGGAGAGAACAGAGATAAGAGGCACCTAAAAGGGCAAGGAAAAAAGAAAATGAGTTCAATAAAGACAACCACAGATTGGAGAAAGACCAGCCTTTTGCTATTTCTCAATCCTTCTTAGAACAGCTCTGTTTATTGACATTCAGAAAAACAGATGACTGCAGTATTTCTGCTTATTGATTTACTTTATATTCCACTATAAGCCACTACCAATCAAGCAGTCATCATCTGCTTAATCCAAAGTTTTACTTTACAGTTGTTTTTTATGTTGCTTTTTAAGTTGATATGATATCTGGATTCTAAAACATGACATTCTGTTCTCTTTTGGATACAGGAAAAAATATTTTGATGTTTGAGACTGTATGATTAATTTTCCAAATGGTGGAAAAAGTACTGGATTGAGAACAGAGATTTTAATATTTCTTAATATTTAATATGCAATCATTTATCTTTGGTAAATTGCTTAGCTAAGCAGGCTCATAGTTTTCTCATTTGTAAAATGAAGGGACTAAAATATCTCATGAACCTGTTCTCAACCCCTTTAAGAGTACATGACTCTTAGTCAGATGTTCATTGGATCACTCAGGAAATTCTTTCTAAGAATGAGACAGTATAATTTTAGATGACACCTTTCTTTTAATAACATCAATTAATTTTTTCTCAAAAATTTCCAGTTAAGCAGTAGAGATAAATATCTTTTAGATATGGGGATATCAATAAAGGCTGAAGTTTTACTAAGCTTACAGAGTTGAAAGTAAAAGGATAAGTATTGTTAATATCAATATTATCATTTAGAAAATGCTTTTTACATCTTTTAGGTTTAGTTCACAAACAAATAATGTTTTAAGTCATCTCCAAATGCTCAAAGGGCAAATAATTTATTCTATATATGACAATTATAATAACACAACACTTTGACTCCTTAAGTATGATTTGTAATTCAAACTTACCCCTCATTTATTACAAAAAAAGTTTATTCCTTTGATCTAAATTTACTAAAATAGATATAAATTGTCTGTGTTAGATAATATTTTCAAATGTAACTTCCTTGTCTTACAATACCCTCACTTGAGACAGGCAATATAATAGATGTATTATTAAAATGCCTGCTCTTTCTACAATCTAATGGTTTTCAACATGACTTAGTCAATCAGTAAATACTTACATCAAGAGTTACTGAGGGCTTCCCTGGTGGCGCAGTGGCTGAGAGTCCGCCTGCCGATGCAGGGGACACGGGTTCGTGCCCCGATCCCGGAAGATCCCACATGCCGCGGAGCGGCTGGGCCCGCAAGCCATGGCCGCGGAGCCTGTGTGTCCAGAGCCTGTGCTCCGCAACGGGAGAGGCCACAGCAGTGAGAGGCCCGCGTACAGCAAAAAAAAAAAAAAAAAAAAAAAAAAAAAAAAAAGAGTTACTGAGACCAGGGACTTCTCTGGTGGTCCAGTGGGTAAGACCCTGTGCTCCCAATGCAGGGGGCCCAGGTTTGATCCCTGGTCAGGGAACTAGATCCCGCATGCATGCTGCAACTAAGAGTCCACATGCTGCAACTAAGATTCCGCATGCCACAACTAAGAAGTCTGCATGCCGCAACTAAGACCCAGTGCAGCCAAATAAATAAATATTTAAAAAAAAGAAAAAAAGTTACTGAGACCAGTGGTTTTTAAATTGTATTCTTGGAGTTTGGGGATTTTGTCAAGGACATTTATGAGTTTATGAAAGAGTGGAGGGTACAAATAATCAAAGCCACACTTATTTTGTATTTCATAAAGTTATTGGGATTACATGTAAAGTTTTGTTTGAAAGATGGGATATGTTCTATTAAACATCTGGATGTCACTGACTGTACAGACGCTTTTCAAATGTAGAGGTTAATAATAATAGTAACAATAATAATGCATATTGAGCATTCATTAAATACCAGGCACTGTTTGAGTGCTTAAGAGGCACTAACTTATTTCATCCTAACATCAATCCAGTGATCATTATCTCAATTTTACAGACGTAGAAATCAAGGCACAGAAAAATTAAATATCTGTCCCAGTTAGTAAATGAAAGAACAATAATCAAACTCAGGCTGTTTAACTCCAGTACGTTCACTCTTACCCACAACACTAATTCACTTTCTTAGGACCTCCTTAGAATAGAAAAATGGACAATCTTAAAAGTCAGAAAAAAAGAGACAAAATAGACTAAATGAAGTTTCTGATCAGAAAAGCAGCAATACAAAAGTGGTATTAAAAAATATTCATCTGGTAATTAATGTAAAATAAATAATAGGAGAACCTAACTTTGGGTATTTGGGCTCATTCATTTATTAATGAATATTAATTGATCTAGTTATCATCCTTTGTGATTAGGCTACATTAATGAACAAAGCATAAAGAAAATTCTGCCCCCTTGGACTTTCTAATGGATCCAGAGACTAGTTACCTTGGCCCAAAGACCTGGCCTAGGAGGATAGCAAGGAGCCTACAGAGTGTTAGTTGAAAAAACATTCAAATTTTTTTGTATCTAAAGGCTATGGCAGAGATAGAAGAATGAGAAAATCAGAAAGCGGGACTAGGTTTGGAGAGAAAAATGATTTTGAATAGCTATCTTTCAAGGAATAGCAAGACATCCATTTATGAATATTTAGAAGGCAATTAGCAATATAAAGTTGGGGCTTTAGTGAGAGTACATTACATGGATACCATAGCCATTTCCCACTGAGGTAATAGCCAATCTAATGGCAGGTTTTAGCTGGAAACATAAAATTGAATCAATAGTCTGATAGAGGAGAACCAGCACACAAAATACAGAAGTATGGTGAATTCCCAAAATAATGGAATGGGAAAAATCAAAAAGAAGCACTCAAAGTAACAAACTGATTTGCTAAATATGTAAAAAGAGTAACAGGTAGTACATAGTCAACACAATTACAGCAAAAGAGGTAAGAGTCATCTGTGAGGAGCAAAAGATCAAAAGCAATTGAGATTTTAAAGTAAATGAGACAGAAGAAAACCCTTTGAATTTGGAAATTATAAAGCCATTACTGATGTGGAAAATAAAATCTTGGTGCAATGTGGAATGAAAGCAGGGTGAAAAGAGAACATAAAGAGTTCGTATATGTCATTTGTTTTGCACATATAGTACAAGGAAGGGGAGGAATAGACCATTAGGAAGAAGGGCATGCTTCATGTTGGTGGTAACTGCATCAAGAACACGACAGGATTTTGAAACCACAAATTAGCTGAGGATTAGAGAAAACTTTACTTAGCTTTGGAAAAGCTGTGCTTCAAATAGCTTACAGATAGCCTAACTAATTCCTTAGTCTTTCCACTACTATATGCTACTTCCAATAGAGTAATACAAGCCTGTCACTTGTTTTTATTTTTCTTATTTTATTTATTTTTATTTTTTAAAAAAATATTTATCTATTTATTTATTTATTTATGGCTGTGTTGGGTCTTCGTTTCTGTGCGAGGGCTTTCTGTAGTTGCGGCGAGTGGGGGCCACTCTTCATCGCAGTGCGCGGGCCCCTCACTATCGCGGCCTCTCCTGCTGCGGAGCACAGGCTCCAGACGCGCAGGCTCAGCAATTGTGGCGCGCGGGCCCAGTTGCTCCGCGGCATGTGGGATTCTCCCAGACCAGGGCTCGATCCCGTGTCCCCTGCACCGGCAGGCAGACTCAACCACTGTGCCACCAGGGAAGCCCTCACTTGTTTTTAATAATGCTTGCTCATTTCCCCAGCAGTTTTCTCTTAATCTACTATCTTTGACTTCCTTGCCTTAGCTTACAGTAACACTTTAATACAGGGACTATAACAATAATGCTGGACTCATTTATAATTCCATCTCTTCAAACACATTTTCCCACATGAAACGTTGTTAGGATTAAGTAAAAAGAAAGTAAAGTGACAAATAAGAAAACCCTCTTTTAAAAAGATTTTTTAAAAAACCTTTGCTCTGAAAGGCAGATATGAATCACTGACAGCACACATTTGGGTATTAGCTAGGTGTAATAAAGTTCTCACACTCTTTCACTCAAGCTTTGTTTCAGTCCAACTGTGCCCTCTACAGTCTTATCAAGTGAATGAAGGTGACTTTAGCTTGAAAGGAATCTGATAAGTCTCTGATACTCAGTCCACACTTTTCAGACACGAAAGCAATATTTGATTCTTTATAAAAATTTCCGGGCTTCCCTGGTGGCGCAGTGGTTGAGAGTCTGCCTGCCGATGCAGGGGACGCGGGTTCGTGCCCCAGTCCGGGAAGATTCCACATGCCACGGAGCGGCTGGGCCCGTGAGCCGTGGCCGCTGAGCCTGCGCGTCCGCAGCCTGTGCTCCGCAACGGGAGAGGCCACAACAGTGAGAGGCCCGCGTACCACAAAAAAAAAAAAAAAAAAAAAAAAAAAAATTCCGACCTATTTAATTTGGGGTAACTCTCTAAGATAAAAGGTAATTAAATTTAACAAGTGGATACATTTGCTTGGCTGTGTGATGACCACTGGAAAAGAAAATAAAGTTTTATATAGTCTAATTGTGTCCTTCGATACTGAAAACTATTATTAGTGACAATGTTGAATTTTACCTGAGCCCTCGAATCCTGGAAAACAGCAAAAGTTAAGATATCTTTCTGCCCTTTGTGTTGTGGAAAACAGCTTAATCCTAAGAACCACCACAGATGCCTCCTCTTGTTTACCAATGGCAATGCCAGACAAAGATATTCCAAATTGCCATTTTTTTTGGTCTCATAAATTATCATCTGAAGTGTATATTCCTACTAATCAATTGGAACAAACTGCTTATTAATCAAACTGTAAAGTTTCACTCCTTCCTCCAGGCTCCAGAACTCTGACTCACTGTCAGACTGAGTCAACATATAATCTCTCCTAAGAACAGGCTGAGCTCAGGGTAAAATATTCTCTGATCTACCATCTAGTCAAGCTACTCTTTTATCCCATTTTCCCACAGCCTACACTTAATACCCTTGTTACTTCCTCTCAAGAGAAGAAAAACCCCTTTTGATTAACCACTGAGAGGCTTGCAGATCTTAGGGTCACAGCATTCTCCCTAATGCAATAGTTCTCCTCCCCCAATTGCAATTGACCCCTCCTCGCACTTAACCTTTTCAGTAAAGTTTCTCCTTACTATGCTGGTATTGTTTGGGTTTTTTTTTAGTTGACATTGGCAACTGATAGAAGAAGTAAATATTGCTGCATCTGGATATATGTGATAATGGGGGATTGAAAACTCTAAAATTTTTAATTAATTTTTATTGGAGTATAGTTCTTTTACAATGTTGTGTTCGTTTCTTGCTGTACAGCAAAGTGAATCAGTCATACATATACATATATCTGCTCTTTTTTAGATTTCCTTCCCATTTAGGTCACCACAGAGCACTGAGTAGAGTTCCCTGTGATATACAGTAGGTTCTCATTAGCTACCTATTTTATACATAGTAGTTATATATGTCAGTCCCAATCTCCCAATTCATCCCACCCACCCCTTCCCCCCCTTGGTAACCGTAAGGTTGTTCTCTACATCTGTGACTCTATTTCTGCTTTGCAAATAAGTTCATCTCTACCATTTTTCTAGATTCCGCACATAAATGGTACTATACAATATTTGTTTTTCTCTGTCTGACTTACTTCACTCTGTATGACAATCTCTAGCTCCAACCATATCTCTGCAAATGGCACTATTTCATTCCTTTTTATGGCTGAGTAATATTCCATTGCATTTATGTACCACGTCTTCTTTATCCATTCTTCTGTTGATGGACATTTAGGTTCCTTCCACGTGCTGGCTATTATAAATAGTGCTGCAGTGAACACTGGGGTGCATTCATCCTTTCGAATTATGGTTTTCTCTGGATATATGTTCAGGAGTGGGATTGCTAGGTCATATGGTAGCTCAATCTTTAGTTTTTTAAGAAACCTCCATACTGTCCTCCATAGTGGCTGTACCAATTTACAGTTCCACCAACAGTGTTGGAGGGTACCCTTTTCTCCACACCCTCTCCAGCATTTATTGTCTGTAGATTTTTTGATGATGGCCATTCTGACTGGTATGAGGTGATACCTCACTGTCATTTTGATTTACATTTCTCTACTGCTTAGTGATGTTGAGCATCTTTTCATGTGTTTGTTGGCCACCTGTATGTCTTCTTTGGAGAAATGTCTCTTTAGGTCTCCCACCCATTTTTGGATTGGGTTGTTTGTCTTTTTGATATTGAGCTGAATGAGCTATTTGTATCTTTTGGAGATTAATCCCTTGTCAGTTGCTTTGTTTGCAACTATTTTCTCCCATTCTGAGGGTGTCTTTTCATTTTGTTTATGGTTTCCTTTGCTGTGCAAAAGCTTTTAAGTTTCATTAGGTCCCATTTATTTATTTTTGTTTTTATTTTCATTACTCTAGGTGGGGGGTCGAAAAAGATCTTGCTGTGGAAAACTATAAATATTAAATGATTTGGTTCATTTAGTGAATTATGAGTGTTAATGAATACATTAAACAGTCCACAAAGAGAGAGTCCTTTAAGCATCTGCTGTGTGCTAGGGTTTCCTCTACTAGGCCACAATTAGAAAAATCTGTTTGCTCAAAAAGCACATAGGTCAGTACAGAAGACGAACATAAAACCATCATGAGATGCATTGATAGAAATGTACACAGAGTGCTATGTTTACATTTGATAAAGTCATTTACTATGAGTGCCTAAGGTCTATGGCGGGAAAATAATGTGACCAGAAAAGTTTTATAGTAAAGGTGATATCTGAGAAGACCATCAAAGAATAAGCACGACTTTGTCAGATGAACAAACTGTGAAGAATCTGTATTTGGCATTGGGAACAAAGTGATCACAAAAAGCCCAAGTAATACCATGGTTCCTCTGGAGAGCAAAAGTAGTTGGAACTGACTCAACTGTAGCTCACATATGTAAGACAACTGAAGGAGAGCTGGAAAGATGAGCAGATACAAAGCAGCACAGCCTTTTACAACTATGAAAGTTGGGGACTGCACAACTCCAGGGGGTACCATTCATAACAACGTCAATGTGAATGACACATGCTGGAGTTGTGTACAGCCCTGAGCAAGACCTCTGAGCAGGTACCAAATTAGTAGAGTATTTTTATGCCAAGTGGGTAAGTTAGGATGCTTTTGGTAGCAAAAAACGGAAACCAAATCTGTCTGTCCTCAACTTTAAGAGGATTTTGGAAAAAACATCAGGGCTCATGTAACAGAGGAGGACCCTATGGGGCCTTCCTAGGATAGACTCCTCCCCCATATCCTCTACTTTAGCTCCTCTCTGAAGTGCATAGATAACAGTATTTGATGCACATTTCCTGCTTTACAGATGCTAAAACCCCCACCATATGGAAGGTTAACGACTTAATGACCATGAGCACATAGCCCCCAGGCCTACTGGAGCCAAAGAATTGATGACCTTAACCCCTGGGACACTGTCCTGTAACCTCACCCTCAACCAAACAGAGAACTGTGCACAAGCTGATCACATACCCTGGGACTCCCCTCCCTCACCTTGCCTTTAAAAACACTTTGCTGAAACCCATCAGGAAAATGAGGCTTTTTGAGTACTAGCTGTCCCGGACTCTTTGTATGGCGCCTTACAATAAAAACGGCACTTTCTTTCACCACAACCCAGTGTCAGTAGATTGGGTTTACTGCATGTGGATAAGTGGACCCAAGTTTGCTTCAGTGACACTCACAGTACTGCTATGGGGCTTTTGCACAGCAATGGAAACCATAAACAAGACGAAAAGACAACCCTCAGAATGGGAGAAAATATTTGAAAGTGAAGCAACTGCCAAAGGATTCATCTCCAAAATTTGCAAGTAGCTCACTCAGCTCAATATCAAAAAAACAAACAACCCAATCCAAAAATGGGCAGAAGGCCTAAATAGACATTTCTCCAAAGAAGGCATACAGATTGCCAACAAACACATGAAAGGATGCTCAGCATCACTAAGCATTAGAGAAATGCAAGTCAAAACCACAGTGAGGTATCACCTCACACCGGTCAGAATGGCCATCATCAAAAAATCTACAGACAGTAAATGCTGGAGAGGGTGTGGAGAAAAGGGAACCCTCCTACACTGTTGGTGGGACTGTAAATAGGTATAGCCACTATGGAGAACAGTATGGAGGTTCCTTAAAAAACTAAAAAAGAGAACTACCATACGACCCAGCAATCTCACTACTGGGCATATACCCTGAGAAAGCCATAATTCAAAAAGAGTCATGGACCACAATGTTCATTGCAGCTGTATTTACAATAGCCAGGACATGCAAGCAACCTAAATGTCCATCAACAGATGAATGGATAAAGAAGGTGTGGCACATATATACAATGAAATATTACTCAGCCATAAAAGAAATGAAATTGAGTTATTTGTAGTGAGGTGGATGGACCTAGAGTCTGTCATACAGAGTGAAGTAAGTCAGAAAGAGAAAAACAACTACTGTATGCTAACACATATACATGGAATCTAAAAAAAACCAAAAGGTTCTGATGAACCTAGGAGCAGGACAGGAATAAACACAAAGACATAGAGAATGGACTTGAGGACACAAGGAAGGGGGAAGGTTAGGCTGGGACGATGTGAGAGAGTAGCATGGACATATATACACTACCAAATATAAAATAATAGAGAGCTAGTGGGAAGCAGCTGCATAGCACAGGGAGATCAGCTGGGTGCTTTGTGACCACCTAGAGGGGTGGAATAGGGAGGGTGGGAGGGAGATGCAACAGGGAGGGGATATGGGGATATATGTATACATATAGCTGATTCACTTTGTTATACAGCAGAAACTAACACACCATTGTAAAGCAATTATACTCCAATAAAGATGTTTAAAAAAAAGAAAAAGAAAAGAATGGAGGGTTTGTAAAGAAAAGGGAAAAGCCAAAAAGTGCTGGATATAATTGAGGATTTCTGTATTAGAGATTCTGCAGCACTGAAGTACAAGAAAATTGAGTAGGGGGATGAAGATTTAAGAATGTTCAACTTTTTATGAATTTAATTCCTTTCACCTTTTTTTTAATGAGTAATGGTTACAATTTGAATTCCTTTATAAATTACTTTTGGGTGATTAACTGTGTTTTTTAAAATGCATCTCTGTACAAAGACTCTCTCTGAAATTTATTACGGTGGCCTAAATAAATTAATACATCTTGAAGGTCTTAGTGGTAAATCACCACGTTTAATTCCAAGAGAATTTAAAAGGTAAAGAAAAATTAGTTTCAAAAATATTCTCAACAAGTTGACATTTAGGAAAAAATTTGAAAGATGAGCAGCTATGGGCATACCACCTTATTTTAGCTGATGAACTAATGAATATAGACTTCACACATTTTCAAAGTACTGAACTGCCTTTTCTTCTATAGCAATCCGCAACATATACCAGGTTAAGAAAACTAATAATCTTAAATCATGATTTCTTCCCTAAAATCCCCTTTCTACTCATTTATAAATCCTCCTTAACATTAATTTTTTCCTATCATATTTCTTAGCCTTGATTATTTCATGTATTTGATGTACAAATGTATTGAACACTTACAATATGTACAAGATACTTTTTTTTAAAGCTACATGTTAGTTGACTCTTTTGTGCTTGGCACTGGAAGATACACTGTTGGAAGATTCAGCCCCTGCACTCAATTTTCTCACAGGTTAAAGAAGATTCAGACAAGTAAATCCACAATTCAACACTCTGCTATAAAAGATATGAGAAAGGGTAGCCCAGGGGGTTTTGATTGTAAAGAGCAGGAGAAACTATCTTTTCCTGGGTATGGGAGGATTCCTAGAGGAGATGTTACCTGAGAAAAGGAAGATGAAAAGAAATTGCCAGGTGAATAAGGGATATTTTTTAGCTTTTATTTCTCTTCAATCTCCCAAAGAAAGGAAAACTCAAAAAAATAAATGAAGGTATATGACTCTCAGAGCTCCTTAGGCTCTTTGGTATCTATATTTGTAGCTGGAGATACATGTGCCACAACTATGTTCTAAGTTAAGGGAGCCTGCGTGTGTCATGCATCAAGCATGTAGCGCAAGCTCATGTTAATAAAAATAGCCATTCAGGCATAATCAAGGTAGAAAAGCAACAACTCACTACATATTCACTGATACCTTTCCTCTAGTCTCCTCTCCTGTGTTCCTTTCACCCACCCAAATGTTTTGGTGTGTAAGCTTTCCTCTCAAGACAATGGAGTCCACAGCATGGCCATCACAAGTTTGAGTGTTGAACAATAGGTGAGATCCCTAGTGAATAATTAGACCCAGTTGGAGAAGATTGAACAGTGCTTGGAGCCAGGTGAGAGAAATAGCGTTTGGCTTATCTGCTCTGAAATAATATCTGAAAGACTCAATCCATAAAGTTTCCATATGGTTGAAAGCAAGTTGAAGAGTGAACCCTGGGTCTTAACGTTATGTGTGTGTGTGTTTGTGTGTGTATGTTCTGATTCATCAAATGTTAGGGAGAAACATTTTATGATAGAAAGAGCATTGGCCCCAGAGGCATGGGTTTAAAGTTCGATATCTGTCACTCTCTTGCCAGAAGGCTTTTTTAAAAGCTCATTTAATGACTCAGTTAATGCTTTTTTACATTTGAAAAAGAATGAGGCTTTTTCCAACTTTAAAGTTTGATGATTTTATGGTCACTTTTAGTTGCAGCTTTTTAAGACTCCCCATCTAAATAAACTCTTAGGCTCCATGACGTGTGCCCAACCTAGACATGCCGAAGGGGCTTTGAAATCCTGGCCTGCTTTCAGCCAACTTTATGCATTTATATCAGCTGATTTGTTACTTGATAAAAATGTTCAGGATAATGCAGTCACTTTTTTAAATGCTGTAGAAAAGACCACTTCAGAAACAGATTACAACAGCCATGATAATGGACCGGAGTCCTGAGGCACTGAGCTGAGAATTCCACCTCCCCCTGCATGAGAGAGGCAGATCGTTACCCTCTACAGCATCTGAAGTTGGGGATTTGCTCCCTACCCCCCTAACTCTGGCTAACAGCTTCCCATCAGCCTACCATCTGTGAATGAATCTGGACCTGCAGATTTATAGTCTCAGTTGGTACCGTGTCTTAGGATGTGGAGGACAGCTTGCTTTATTTTTCCCTAATGCTGCTTCTTCTCAATCTTAACAGCTAACTCAAGATTTAGTGAATAATCTATACACACGTTACATGAGCTACTCAGATTCCCTCCCACATCGTGTCTTCCAGACTGAGGAGTTCTTCTAACCGCCTATTCTCAAACGGAAGTTCCTCCTCTCCCTCGATGGTTTTTGCTTCCCTCTGTATTTTAAGGTGTACTTATCAAAACTTCCTAAGAACTTCTAGGTTCAAACAAATTTCTATTTTGTCCAAGGGTA
This sequence comes from Mesoplodon densirostris, assembly GCF_025265405.1. Lineage (NCBI taxonomy): Eukaryota > Metazoa > Chordata > Mammalia > Artiodactyla > Ziphiidae > Mesoplodon > Mesoplodon densirostris. Next base: position 109,801,095 of record NC_082666.1, read on the forward strand.
AGACAATACCTTTCACTTTGTTTCCAATAACCTTTGTGATAATGTCCAACAAATTTGGTCAGTGTTGGTTTCCTGGTCGTAATCTTAGACTGAACCTTCAGGCAACGGAGTCCTTAGGCTTTCTTCCGCAGTGATAATCAGTTCTCAGAGGCTTCCATCTCATAGAAGAGTTTCAATGATTTGACCTGAACTGTTTCTCCCTGCTCTTATTAGAGCTCCTCTGCTCATTTCAACTCCTGTTCATCCTACTTTGATGATTTTTTTATTAGCTGGAAGAACTTAGTTCTGTGCACAAATTTGGAAATTCTCCCATGGTACTTCTTATCTTGATCCCTTGAAAAAAATGTTAAATAAGGCCAGTTCAATATGCCTTCTTAGGGGTTCCTATTATAAGCCCTTTTCCTTCCAGAGAAAATGATCATTTATCCCAACTCTTCATTTACTCTCTAAGATAATTCTCTCTCCATCTCAAAACATTGTCTCTAATCCCAAGAAAACTCAATTATTTAGCTTTAGTGAGGTGTAATTGATATATAATAAACTGTACACATTTAAAGTAAAATAAATAAATAAACTCTCAACTATTTCTAAACTTCCAAGTATATATAGATAGCTGATTACTTGTGACCTCTCACCGATGGGCCTGTTCCACTCAACTAAAGACAACTATGCCACAGAAATGCACTCAGTCTGTGTAGAATACAGATCTAAATGTCTACCCACTCACGGTGTAATAATATAAACTTAATAAAATGCTCTGTAATATTGATGACTGTGGTCTTTAGTGTCCCATGAACCTAAACATGTTGATTAACGGAGTAAAATGTAGATTTCACGTGTGTTATTTACAGGAGCTTTATTTTTATTAAGGTCATTGCTAGAAAAATATGTTTCTGCTAATAGTATTTATACTATACATCAAAAGTTAAAGTTATTATTTTGGCAAGATCAGACTCCTGATACTCACTTATTTAGTACTGCCCAGTAAATTTTCAATATTGGAATTCTTTATCGATGAAGAATAAAGAATTCATGATACTTTTATTATTCACCTTTTACATTTGTATCCACTAAGAAGCATTTTCACAATACATGCATATGAATATTTGTGGATTATTTTAATGTATCTTTCACAATGTTAAAATCTCTTTCAAGACCCATTTGCTGTTAAGAGGTCTTACCTCTTTAATAATAGATGATAGATGATTTATTGTCATATTTGCCAATGAAAAGGAAAACCATGGCCAGAATTTATGATGTCACTCTATGTAGACACATATGCATGGAAATAACCTGTAGGTGTTACACACACACATATATAGTCCTATATATATAAGTATATATTTTTATATGTATATATTGTGCATACATATGTATGTATATGTATATGTGTGTGTATGTACTCACTTATCTTTCCACCCACCCATACATGCATCCATTGATCTATCTAGCTCTCTTCCAACACACAGTACCCCTACAATGATAAAATAGGATCAGAGTTTCATAGAAATATAGAGCCCAAAAGATCCTTAGACATAGTTTAAAAACAAAGAATGTTATTCTTAGAGGTGTAACTCTCCGAGATAGCACCAGTAGAAAGAACTCAGCTGGAACCTAATCCCCATATTCCAATTACAAGTTCAGTTTTCATTCCACCATACCACACTGTCTTTCGGACAGATATCTGTTATACAGATGGATAGATACTGATCCTTAGAAGACAGTGTCAGTGCTGAAACTATTTTCTGTACTGAACACCCTGCTGTCAACTAAATTCTCGTTTGAGTTTTGAAGTTTACTGATGGTTTCTGTCAGTCCCAAGCCCTCCTAGGCATTTTTACACATAATCAATATGAGGGGAACTTCCTGTCTGGCATCAATCAGTTCTTTAAACAACAATTATCTATTAAAATATTGTTCTTAAGTCAGGAAAAATGGATGTTAGTGTCAAACACAGCTTTGCTCACTCTCTCACACACACACACTCACGCAAATTACAAATAGTATTCGACTGCTCTATATTTCAGGCTATTCAATAACTAGATAAATGACATATACTTTCTGTCTACATAATTTTTTTTACTATGCCAAGGCATACACACTAGTTGTTCCCTGCAGTACCTGCCGAATGCAACTAAGTTTACAAGAGTTAATCACTGGCGCAGCTGAATATTTTAAGAGATTTCTCCTCTAGTAGGAAATTCATCTTTTTTCCAAGAAAAGGGCATTTACCCACTCTTTCATCTCCAACTGAAGTAGTTCCGTGATTTCCTTGCTTTCTCTGATTTCCACGCTCCAATTCCCAAAGACAAGCTCATCTCTGATGACCTTTCAGTCTATGAGTATTTGGGGTAGGAGTGGGGGTAGTCCACAGTTAAAATAAAGTTTGTATACAATCACTTTCTATGTTGTTATGAAATTATTCTAAGCTTCCCTAATAATAAACTTAAAAGAAACCATGCAAATGGTTCAGATGTGCATATGGAGATAGCTATTATCTAGAAAGCATCCAGATTTCTTAAAAAGCCAAAAAAAAAAAAGAGACTGACTCACTCAGGATATATGGAAATATAAGTGAGGTAGGTGGGCTAGAGTGTATGTCATTATCAATAAAGCCCTAGGAGAAAATCATAATTTGAAAAGATACATGCACCCCAAAGTTCACTGTAGCACTATTTACAATAGCCAAGACATGGAAGCAACCTAAATGCCCACCAACAGATGAATGGATAAAGAAGATGTGTTTCATATATATATAGATATAGATATAGATATATAGATATATAGATATATAGATATAGATATATATAGATATATACACATAAACACACACACATACACACAATGGAATATTACTCAGCCATAAAAAAGAATGAAATAATGCCATTTGCAGCAACATGTATGGACCTATCATACTAAGTGAACTAAGCCAGACACAGAAAGACAAATATAATATGATATCACTTATATGTGGAATCTAAAAAAAATTATACAAATGAACTTATATATGAAACAGAAAAAGACCCACAGACATAGAAAACAAACTTATGGTTAGCAAAGGGGAAGGGGGTGAGGGATAAATTAGGAGTTTGGGATTAACATATAAACACGACTACATATAAAATCGATAACCAACAAGGACTTCCTGTATAGCATAGGGAACTATATTCAATATTTTGTAATAACCTATAAGGGTAAAGAATCTGAAAAAGAATATATATGTTTATATATGTGTATATATATATATATATATATATATATATATATACACATACATAACTGAATCACTTTGCTGTACACCAGAAACTTATACAATGTTGTAAATCAACTATACTTCAAGAAATAAATTAAATTAAATTAAAACTAAAAAATAAAATAAACCCCTAGATATATTTTTGCATAACTGAATTAAATTCTTAAAACCCCAAAAATGAATGTTTTAACTGAATTTGAGAAATGAAGACTAAATTAAATCTTGGGTTTAGAATTAATTTGATTCATAATGGAAGGAAGTTAGAAAATAACATTTATTAAGAACAACACTGTTTAGCAATCCTATATGAAGATATAACACACAAAATATCTCCTATTACTTCCCTGTTAGAAGAGCTCTTTGCTTTAATACTTACACTACAGAGAATTTAATTAGTTCTCAATCAAATATTCTTCAGCCAGTGATTATACAGCAATAAAACATATTTGCATCTGCAAACTCAAGGTAACTTTTATAAGAACACGGTGGTTGGAGAAAATCTTGAGTTACATTCCAAATACATTGGGTAAAACTTCAGACTCCTGTGTAGACATTTTGAAAAGCCTGCAAAGTGTCACAGAAGAGGATGTGCAACTCTGATGTTACTGGGGTTAAGAGAGGCCATGTTACTGCAAAGCAATGTTTGTTAAAACCATATTAATTATTAGGTGATTAGGATATCATGATTTTAAATACCTATATTATAACAATTTTTTGTTTCTTTTGTTTCATTGCGTTTCAGGAAATTTGTTGGGGTTGTTGGGCTAACATATAAAACATACTAAAGGTTTCCATTAAAATAATAGGAAATTTTTTCCTGGTTACATTTTAACAAAAACTGCTTGATTTTTACAAATGGATTCCTGACCTTAAGCAGGAGACACCTTTACATATAGTATCACATTTACTTTATTTTACATAGAATGTCACTAAAGTTTACCACAACCCATTTAGGTATCATTGCCTTTTACAAATAATGAAACTAAAACTGAGAGATTAAATAACTTACCCAATGTCACACAGCTCATGAGCGGGGGAGATCAGAATCCAATTCAATAGCCTTTGAATTTTTCACTATATAGTAGGACCATAGTTCAACTAATCAGGTATTTATTGAGTTTCTAACTGTGCATAACATTTGGTGTTAGGCATTAGAGGGGCACATAATGATGCCTACTTCTTGCATCACTACAGTTTACAATCTAGTAGAAGGCAAGTGCACACATTGTTCTATTTAAGAGTCTAAGAGGAAAGAGGAAGGTGAAAAATGGCAAATATTTATGCAAACAGGAGTTTTACAGGCCATCTTGAAGGGCAGTGTATTTAATACAGGACTAGAAGGGTACAGATATTGCAGAGAGGTTTGATATGAACTAGGGCCTAAAGGGTAGGGCATCGCAAGCACAGATTACAATGTGGACAAAGGCATGGAAAAAGTGACAGCATATGCAGAGAGATGTAGGTAAGGAAAGCCTTGAAGGTATTGAAGAAAACAAGTATACATGATACTTGTTAAAGATAGCAAGGATAAGTCAGGGAGACTACTACAGAGGGGCTGTGTAGTAGGAGAGGGAGATGGGGCTCAACTCCTAATATAATAAGAACAAGTAGAGATATAAAGGCAAGGAGCAGGGTGGGGGTCAGTAGAAAATTACTAAGAGGAAACATCAGGGGTAAGGAGAATTCTGGCTAAACCAATTTGACAGAACTTTTTTCTGTAGTCAGGCTAGGGTGATAAGACATGAAGGGTGAGGGATAAAGAGTTTGATCATATATCAAGGGTAGAGGATTTTTGCTAAACTGACCCACCAGAATTCATGCTAATACTAGTCTAAATGGGCCAAGGACAGAGCCTAAGGTCAGGGACTAGTTAGAAAGAGGACTCAGAGAGTCCTGACTCAAGTTTGGTCAAAGAAGAGTGCTATGGTCTGAATATTTATGTTCCCTCAAAATGTATATGTTGAAATCCTAACCCCCCAAATTGGTGGTATTAGGAGGTGGAGCCCTTGGAAGGTGATTAGGTCATGAGGGTGGCACCCTCATGAATGGGATTAATGCCTTTTATTTCAGATTTTTTGTGACTATTATTATTATTTTCATTGAAATATAGTTGGTATACAATATAAGCTACAGCTGTACAATTTAGTCATTTGCGATTTTTAAAGGTTATACTCCATTTATAGTTATCATAAAATATTAGCTATAGTCCCTGTGCTGTACAGTATATCCTTGTAGCTTATTTTATACATAATAGTTTGTACCTCTTAATCCCCTACCCTCTCCCCTTCCCTCTCCCCACAGGTAACCACCAGTTTGTTCACCACATCTGTAAGTCTGTTTCTTTCTCCTTATATTCACTTGTTGGTTGTATTTTTTAGATTCCACAAATTCCTTCATGAATGGGATCAATGTCTTTTAAAAGAGGCTCCAGAGAGCTCACTAGCCCCCTTCCACCATGTGAGGACACAGCAAGAAGGTTCTGGCTATGAATCAGGAAGAGGGCTTTCACCAGAATGAGACAATGCTGCTATCTTGATCTTGGACTTCAGGCCTCCATAACATTACAAAATAAAGTTCTGTTGTTTATAAGCTGCCCAGTCTGTGGCATTTTGTTAGAGCAGCCATAATGAAAAAAGACAGAGAGAGAATCTTTGTCCTTCCTTCCTCCCTTCCTCCCTCTGGCCTTTCTTCCTAACTTTACTTATTTCACTCTCCAATGCATATTCATTTAGTATCTACTTTAAGGAGCTGAATAGATGGAAAACACAGGTTGAGCTATAAAGATCACTATTCTTATAGTATACAGTTTATTGGAGGAAGAGATAAGCATCTGTGACAGAGCATGACATGCACAATTTTGTTTTAGATAAACTGGTCAGGAAGACCTTTCCATGGAAGTGACATTTAAACTGAAGTTTGAAAGATGAAAATGTAGTAATGTTGGCAAATCTAGAGTGATTTTTGTAAGGACTTACTACACATTTTACTTTATTCTATACGCAATAAGTTGTCAAATGTGTTTGAAGATAGAGGATGCATTCTAATAGTGTGGATAAGAGCTTGCATTTAGCCTGAATATTAAAGAGGCCCCAGGAAATCCGACCATAAGGAAACCCAAACTCTGCTCCCAATACAAATGCTACTTTTTAAAAAACTTTCACCCTTTGGTCAACCTACTGTCCATTGAATTTGTTGAGGTTTGTGGATATTAAGACTTAAGCAAGAGAGGCAACTTGATTATAGTACAGTAGTTTGAATTTAAGCAAAATGGTATGCCTGAAATGTAGGGGCCTTTTTGTAATGTAATTTGAAAATGTGGTGAGTTTCTTTGAATAGGCAACCCAGACTGACCATTCAATGACTCTCCATAAGAGCGACTACAACACCCAATTAGCACCATAAAAGGGAGAGTCCACATGACAGAGATGTGAGGTGACCATTTTTACCCACACCACACGCTGCCATTGTGGTTACACCTACTGGTGTAAATACTTGGTGAAACAGGCAGTGCACCTCCCTGTGACTGCAGGCTACTGAACAAAATCACCAACCTCCCTTCAATAGGAGCATATAAAATTCTAGGCCTGGAGAAGAACAAGTAATAAAGTAACTATTTACTCTCCCTGAGTTCATTATCCTCTTCTCTTCTCCCTACTGGGTCGAAGGAAGGCAGAAGATAGCATTAAAGCTCATTTTCAGGGTCTGCATGTTCAGTTGTACAGGTGGTGCACTGCATATTTATAGGAGTGTCATTCACTTTCTTCTTTACATGAATGGTGCCCCCTGGGAATTTTAGAGTGCACAACCTGTGAATCTGTATATGGCAGGCCTGCTTAATTTGGTTTTGCTCATATATTGTGAGCTTTTGTGTTGCTTATTCATTTTGTGTTCTCTGTGTTCATTTGTTTTGAGAAACAAACCTGATATCCGTTTCATCCTGGGAACCATAAAATTCATCTTTAAATATATCTATATAGGTAACAAACTGAATATTATTTATGTATATGTAAGTTTATTTATTTATTACAATAATCTAGGAGGGAAGACTTTACAAATAAACAAATGTGCAGAAATATGAACTAACTTGCTTGTGAATAACAGACCTGGAGCATGCCTCAGAGAAAGTGTGTAAAATGGCTCAAAACTAGAGAAAGCATAGAAGCAAACTAACCACTGACACGGCACTAATAGAAAAGCTATCAAAAGTCTAAATCTGAGCAGAACCAGGAAGAAAGGAAATCATAAGAGGGATGAGACCTTGCTAAATAAATACATTTTTATTTCCATAATTAGAGGTAAGCATAAGGAAGAGATGAAACTAATTCCTAGTGTCAAGTCTATGTAAGTGGAAAGGATGTGATTTCAATTAACAAGAATTCCGTGTTGAGATTCAAAACAAGTATTTGTGTCAAAGAACCAATTCCAGTAGATTCCATGAGACATGCATATTTATATTCATTTTTCTGCATCAATGCTTTCAAGCTTTTAACCCATCCTTCTGGTGGGAAAGAAAAAAACATAAAAATATGAAATATCTTATCAAGCTTTAATTATGTTTACTTCTTGATTTAAAATTACTCTTTATTAAGTTAAAATGAAGATATTCTAGACTAACCCCAAAGCAGAATTGAAATGGCACACGAAAATGATCAAACATGATTCAAGCATCTCATTTAACTGAGATTTTACTACGTTTGTGTAATGATGTCTAAAATTGTGTTTTCATTAAACACAGCAGAGTAGAGCGAAACAGGGAGAGTCATCCTATAGACCTTGTTTGAATCTAAACATATTATCTATTACTGTAACTTTGAGAAAATCAATTAATTTGCGTCAGCCTCAATGCCTTTATCTCTGAGAATAGTAATACCTATCTTGCATGGGGCTTTGGATCAAATAAGTTAAAACACAAGCAGAGTGTCTAGCAATTACAGTTGCTCACTAAATAGCTCTTAATATTACCAATGGTCTCTGATGTGGGAAAACTATTACATAATAAAAAGATCCTTAATCAGGTATCTTTAAAATCAGGCTGAATGCAAAGAACTTCAGATTTTATGTCCTCCCTTTTTTTTATTTTTACCCAGAGAATAATGCAATTCAGAAAACAGAGGGAGAGATTAATTTCCACTTCAAATGAAAAGTCATCATTATAAGATTTTTTCATCATGTGGTATAGTACATTAAATATAACCATAAAATCTTTGTTACCTCTCTATTGAAAGGTAGACTGTGGTGTCCCACTTCCTGAATATGGGCTGATACAGTGGCTTATTCAATCAACAGAATGCAAGAGCAAAGGTGTTCTTGCACTTGTGAGGTTAAGTCATAGGAAGCCTTACAGATTCCAGCCAAGTCTCTTGAGATGTTTACTTTGGGTGAAGCCACTCACTATGTAAGAGTTCAACTACTTTGAGATATCCAGGTTGCTAAGACTCCAAAACTACACCGAGAAATTTCATGGAGAAAGACAGAGACAGAGAGAAAACCAGCCCCAGATTTTTCAGCCTGTGCAGCCCAACTCAAGCCCCAGATTTGTGAATGAAGATGCCATCTTGGTTGGACATTTCAGCACCAAAAGATGTGACTCAAAGAAAACTTAGCCAGAACCAAGGCCCCAGACATATGACACCAGTCAAGTTGTCTAATCTATCTCCAATCATTCAAGCCACCACAGCTGAGGCCCAGTCATGATGGAGCAGAGATGAGCCATCCCCAGTATTCTTTATCTTTATTCTTAGCTCACAAAGTCCTGACTATAACAACATGGTTTCTATTGTATCTACCACTGCGTTTTGGAATGGCTTGTTATACTGCAATAGGTATCTGGAATATATGTCTTGATCATTTCTTACAGTTCTAAAGCCACGGAACTCCTTTTACCCATATTCAGGGAGAATGCTATCTCTTGCTTATTTTCAGTCTCCCTTTGAGTCATAGAATCTGTTCAGAAGCTTCCTTGGACAGAGTCAGTAAAAGAAAACTCTTGATTACAAAACTCCATTATTACAACCAGGATAAAAGAACAGCCAAATCTGCTCACACACACCCCATTTTTTCACCACATCATAAACAATGGATTGGCCAAATTTTTAAGTGCTTGACTCTGATTGAAAGTAAGCAACTTTCCATCTTCAAACTCTTCCCCTCCAACTCAACTTAGAGTGATGCTCTAGTCAACCTCTGGACTTCCTGATGCACCTCCTATCTCTGAAATGAGACGTGAAGAAAAAACGTCTTCAGAAGAGTTCTGATATCAAGACAAGGGATAGAACAAAGGCCAAAGCAGCAATATTGACATCCAGAGGAAAAACTACTGAACCTACACTGCAATACTCAGAAGGAAAGTCAAGACATGAGAGAACTAAGTGTAAAGCACAGCTATATTGGTGGCTTCTATTTAAATAATCAAGGGCAATAAGTAGGTCTCTGGGATGATGATCCCTATACCCTGTTACTTACACCAGAATTGGGACATAACCAGGAACAAGTAGTTCAGGAAGCTAGAGTCACTGACACTGAGAGCCAACTACAGGGAACACCAAACATCCGGGGCTATTAGTTCATGTGCTTCTGTACCTAAATTTGGAAAGACTGTAAGACTTTCTGAATCTTCAGGTAACTTGCATACTATTCTAATCATAAGCAATCATGCTCCCTCTTAAGCTAAACCATACAACTTCAGAATCAGGTGTTACTTCTTATTGGTACCACTGTCCACTAAGCAAAGACAGAAATACAGAAGTAATCCTGACCCCTGCCTTTCCCTCATATATTCCCCCTCCCCACTTTTCCCTCTTTCCCATATATTACTAGGTTTAATCAGTTCTGCTGCCTAGAGATCTGTTAAAGTCCTTCATTTTAATCATATTCCTTTGCCCTGATTCAGATCCTTGTCATCACTAGCCTAAGCTGTCCTCTATCTATTTCTGCCCCTCCCATCTGAACTGTTGCCCTTCATATTCATCCTCAACACTACTATCAATATTATTTCTAAATTGAAAATTTGACCATCAACTGTCTAAAGACTTCAACATCTTTCCATTGCACTAATGATAAAGTCCAACTTCTAAACATGTCATAAAGATCTCCATTTTTTGGCCTTGCTCTGCCAATTTAACTAATGTCTTTTTTTAGTAATTAAAATCTACTATCCTTGTTGTTTTACGAGTGTCAGTAGTTGTTGTTCTCACTTTTTAAAATATTTCCCCCTTTCATTCACTTAGGAAACTCCTATTCATCCTTTAAAACCCAAATGCAGTGAAACCGATTTTCTCTCTCACTCAAATCACTTTCTTCTCAAAACTGTAATTTTACCTCTGTGTAGCTCAATTGTTTGTTATACTCTAATGACAACAGATTCTTAAATATACTCATCTTTGTATCTCAATATCCGATAATATGACTGACATTTAACAAATGCTAAATATACTTGACACTTGAATTGATTGAATTGAATTAAACTGAATCAATCACTCTCAAGAACACTAATGATTGTTAGGGTTTCCTGTATCAAGAGTACAAATCACGCTGAATTTTCATAATACTGCTAGTTTTGACTGAGGCACAACAAACAAGTTTACAACAGATTTCCCCTGTGAAAATAATAACTTCAGTAAAAGATAACAAATACACTCAGAAGTCCATAAAGGAGGCAGGGTAGTCTAGGGGATTCTGTTCTCATCCAAAGACTTGCTGAGATTTGATTCAGAGGGGAAAGATTGATTTTTCTAGCTTAAGTTAAACGAGGCATGGAACAAATGTCAAAAGCAGGACATAGACTTAGATTCTTCACTGTCACACCAGTAAAGTTACCATCCTTCCATCTCCTTGAGAACAAACAAGAAAGCCTGCTGTGGACCGTGAACAAAACAACAACTGTGAATTTACACAGCTCCTTAAACTTCTAAGCTGTGTACTGAGAGTGAATTAGAGGTCTCCTCCAGATAGCATTGCAAATGAGCGTTATTTTATTTTCACCAAGCCTTTCAGGTGATACATGCGACAAAATCAGCAAAGTCAGTACTCACTGTGGCAGACAAAGTAACTATTATGTATCTGTCCTAAAAGTTCCTGTGATGTTCTGGCTAGTTTTGCTTAAGTACTATTTATAATATTTATGAGAAAGGAGGACAAAAATGAACCTGATGCTTCTGTGGAGAAGGAATTCCCTGGCTGAGCAGAAAAGCCTGCCAAAGTTTTGGTGTTTCTTGTTTGTTTGAAACAAGACTGAAGGACCATATAATGCAAGATGAAGCCATTAACAGTTAAAAGGGAGAGGACACACTAAAGAGACTCAGCCAGGGCCCTGGTAAATTATCAACAATTGTGGGCTTTCTTAGTGAGAGTCTAGGATTTGAGAAATTCATGAGGAGAAAAGGCGGAGGTCCCTGGGCACCTGAAAATGAGAATTGCTGCATTGAACTAGGCTGACTTTGGCATGGCATTTTGAAGAAGGCAGTCATATGGAATGTAACGAATAAATAGAGCATATCAGAGCCTGAAAACCTGAGAATAGGCTCATGTGGGTGAAACGAGGTGAAGCACGGTGCTTGGTACACTATAAACCCTCAGTAACATTGGCTGGTTTTGAATGAAATGAAACCTAACCTGAATCCAGTCCCTACTCGGTAACAGCGGGGAAGATAATGGGTGCCTAGGCAACGTCTAGCAAGTTCTGGGCTAGAGGCGGCTCCCAACTGTTGCGTCACCAGGGGCCACAGAACTGAGTCGGGGAGAAGGGAGGAATCTGTGCGGAGGGTCATCCGACTGAGTCGGAATCGGACACTCCGGCAGGAAGTAGAAAGCGAAGAAAACGAAACGACCCTTGGTGAATTTCAACACCACGTCGTGAATTTCAGGTAATTTTCCACTTGTTTATTAAGATGGAAAACTCGGATTCCAACGATGAAGGAGATGGAGTTTCGGCCCAACACATAAGTCAAACGGACCGATTGGTTCGGGAAGAAGATTTCTCCAGGTTCGTAAATAATCTGAGTGAAGAAGATTACGAACTTATGAGAGACAACAATCTTCTAGGCATTCCAGGTGAAAGTACGGAAGAAGAGTTGCTGAGAAGACTTCAGCTAATTAAAGAAAACGCACCACAAGACTCAGATGAAAATACAGGTATATTTTGCTTTTGGAGGGAATAGGATGGGATGAATAAGGAACTTCATAATAGGAAATAGTAACTTCATAATTGTAAATAGTAAATTATACAGAAGTGACTTACATTAATTTGGTAAGTAACTTCTCATAAAAAGAACTGGCATTTACTTGATTTTTGGTGAGCATGTCAAGGTTTGTTTGTTTGTTTTCCTGATTCACATTTGGGTTGTTTTAATTGGGAAACAGTGCAAAGTAGCCTATTTGTATTTTTCTTGGTTTTCTACCTCAACTGAAAGTCCCTCCTACTTCCTGAATTATTTTTTCTACATAGACATGTAAAAAAAGCACACAGAAATATTCTCCACTGGGGACAATTGTGCTCTCTTCAACACCTGGGGACATTTGACAATGGCTAGAGATATTTTTGGTTGTCACAGGGGAGGCATGGGTGTTACTAGCATCTAGTGGGCAGAGGCCAGGGATGCTGCCAAAGATCCCACAATGCACAGGATAGCTCCCCAAAACAAAGAATTGTCCAGCACCAAAATGTCAATAGTGCTAAGGCTGAGAAACCCTGCTCGAACCTCAGGTCTGGTGCCTTGCCTCCCAGTGTGAAGTAGAGGATTTTGCTGTCTAATGAAGAGGATACTATAATACTTTGGCTCTTGAATATGGTCTTATATGTACCATGCTAGGTTCAGTCTATTCATTTGATCTGACCTTCAATTTAATGTCAATTAAAAATCTTGGTAACATTAAGAAGTATTCAAAATGCAAACACTTTTAAACCTATAAAACTTGTTTATGTTTGGGCAATAACCTTATATTTTAAAACAGCTTATCTATTATCAAAAGCACATAAGTGAAGAGCCTACAAGTAGTCATGTTGGAGACTCATGAAAATTAGACAATAATGTAAATTGAACTAAACTACTAGCATTGTACCTTAACTGGTGTTTACCTTGTTTAATTGCATTAGTGTTTTGACAGCGGACTGAAAATAAAGTCTCTTGACATTCCTCGGACAGTGGTACACAGGGCTGTGTATATGATGAAATACTGAAACATAGACTTCCTCCGGATTCCCTTTTTAAAAAATTCTCTAAGTTTATCTAGGATTAGCTCACTCTTTTTGGATGGAATCGAAACTTTTCTACCTTTACTTATAAATCTACACAGTGCAGTTTATAAAATATTAACTCTAAAAATGTGAAATCAGTTTAAAACACCTGAGTATTTAAGTTCTCATTTTTTGTTTGTTTTTGAAAGAAAGTTTCAGAGTGCTATTTTATGATGGTTCTAATTTTGGTAGTTCTTTTATGTACCCTCCCCATTTTTTTTGTTAACAGACAGAGGAGACTCTTCAGATGACGTGTCTAGTGGTGACTCTCTAATAGACTGGCTTAACTGTTCTGGACAAACTGAAAATATGACAAGTGGACAAAGAGAAAACCAATCTTGGAGAGAAGAGAGCCTAATTAATCCTAAAAGTGATCAGTTCATATTCAGTTTAGAAATAAATGCTAACCTTCATAATGAGAGTCCAAATCCAGAGAATGAATATGTAGCATCTGCAAGACTTCCCAGAAGAGAAAATATGGAAGACAGCCAAAGGCAAGTGGAAAGTCCACAATCTGAATCAATATTTACAAGACCATCTATGTCTGAACAAGATACAACTGAAACATTAATGGAATTCCCACCTACCACAAGTCAAAGAAGAGCAAGAAGTAGGAGCCCAGAGTATCGGAGAACCAGAGCAAGAATTGAAAGTTGGTCGCCTCCACGTTCACTTAGGGAAATTGTACAAAGACTTAATCATAGTATACCCTCTCAGAATTTTGAGCAGCCTCTGCTAAGTGAGAATGCGAGATTTTCTAGAACTGAGCACCAAGAAATACTGAGACAGCAAATGACTGGATTTGAGTTGCAAAATAGCGGTCTTATTGAAACTTCTAGAACAAGGAATGCCGTTCATGGAGAAAATTCTCCAGATACAACCAGCAGTGGTGAATCTTGGGGAATGAGGGAAATATATCCAATCATACCCTTCAATCTTGAAGTAGGACAAGTTCATTCTGGAGCATATTCTCAGAGAGACAGCAGAGCTAGTAGAACTCAGTTAACATCTGAGACACCAAACAACACTGTCACTTCTGAAAGTGAACGAGGACTGAGGCATATGTATTCACATTCTGAGCAGGCAGATGTGAGAGCTTATGTCAATACCATTAGAAATCCCGTTTGCAGAATGTTAAATACTAGCTTAAATGATACAACATCTGTTCCAATTCAGAGCACGTTAAGGCAGACAATGACAGAATTTAGTAACTCAAATAACCTTATGGACAGTGACAGTAATTTAGAGCATAGTGTCTCACCTCCAAGTCAAAACATGGAATGGCTAGAGTCACCTAATGGTAGTAGTAGTGGTACATTTGGTTCTGATTCAAATGCTAGCTATGATACCCATTCAAGTTCCACACTGAGTTGTCATTCAAGCCCCAATTGTACGTCTAGTTCCAGTTCTAGTCCTATTTCTGGTTCCAGCTCAAGTGATGAAAATTCAGGAATTAGCTCACTGATGTTTGAAGGCATTGAAGAAACAAACTTATCATCAGAGACCAGCCAAGGGGGTATACAAATTAGCCTAATAATATCCGATGAAAGTGACTCTGGGTCCTCCCATAATCTGCAAACTACAGGACTCACCAAAGCGCAGATTGACAGCTTGGCTGTAAGATCTTTTGGTGAAAATGATGCACTAAACGCCTGTAGCATTTGCCTTACAGAGTACACAGAAAACAGCAAGCTTCGCATACTACCTTGCTCCCATGAATATCACATTCACTGCATTGATCGCTGGCTGTCTGAGAACTCTACGTGTCCGATTTGTCGTAGGCAAGTAGTGGATTCCAATGAGAGTGAAAATCTTGATCGATGAATTCTCAGCTATATAAAGTGTTATAGGGCTTCCCTGCTGGCGCAGGGCTTGAGAGTCGGCCTGCCGACGCAGGGGACTGACAATAAAAATTAATTTCACACCATAGCAGTTCACTGAATTTCAATAAAAACTTAGCATGTGCACTGGGTTGGGATGTTCCTGATTCCATGGGAGAAATGTCTTAATATGATAAAATGAATCTAGATAGATCCTAGTAGTATTATCTCGTCATGTAAACCCCAGACATCTCTTAGCCCTGTTCAATCCTGGTTGTGCATGCAAAGAAACAGAAACCCAACCAAATATCAATAATTAAGAAGCCATTTAAGACTACATTAGAGTCATTCACATAAAGAAGTCATGTTACATTCCTAGAATGCCATAAAAAGCTTTGAAACCCTTCTCTTCCTATCTCTCTCCACAGCAGTTTATCCCACCTCCCTAACACTACCTTAACGTTTCGCCTATTCCCCACTACCAATGTATCAGTCAGTTCTAGCTAAAAACTGATGGCACACTTTAAAAGAGTGATGGAATAGCATTTAATGAAGAGACTAAAGTGTGTAAAGAATGAAGGGAAACCAAGAGATGATGAAGTACCCTGAGGCTAGCAGCTGTGAGAAGCCAGTATTATAACCACTAGGTTTGAAGGGGCATAGAGAGATAGCAGTTCCTGCAACCCAGAATGTCTTCGAGTTATAGGAGAAGCCCACCCAACAAGAGATGTAACCTTAGAAAATGGCATCCACTGCCAACCTAAAGTTTGGAAGGGGGCAGATCATGGAAATAAATACCCTTGCCTTCTTTCCTCCTGACTTCTAATCACTTATCAGTAGTTCACATTAACCAAACCCAACCTGAAGACACAGAGAGACTGGTCCATGAAGCTGATAAAGATCAGCCTCCTGGAATCACGAAGCAGGGTTAAGAAGGATGGCGAGTAGATCCGGTAAGCAAATCAGAGACCATCTACCACAACCAGCATTCCCAACTCTCTTCAAACCCAGCCTGTGTATGCTTTCTTGCCTCTTCCGCTTCCGCTTGTTCTCTATTCCACTCTATGACTCAGCTCTTTAACAACCCTCTCTATTTTCCTTTCATTTACTCAGATCTTGTATTTTTAAAAGTGATAAGATGACAAAGCCTTAGAACTTAATTACCTTTCTCTTAAACATGTCACACTTTGATTTGCTGTGATTGTAAACAACTAAGGATAAAGGGCAGTTATAGGTATGTCTTTAATTTTTGCTTCTTCAATATATTCAAGCTTCAATTTCTTTCTATATATGTTTAGTTCATATAATTAATTTTTAAAACAGATTCTAATTTCTTTTAAAGGGTTTTATGGTTTATATATGACTCAATCATATGATTAAGAGTGAATTCATGTGAATGACCCAAAGTAGCCAATTGCTGCTTGGAGCCTCACAAGCTGCAATATGAAAGCCTTAAAGGTAAAACTTGGCTTCAAGAAACATGTCTACATAGTTCAATTCTAACTGTCCCCAGTAAAACCATCACCCAAAACCCCGAGTATTTGAAATCAAAATTTAGGTCATGCTTCCTTCCAACCTAAACATAGTGAAGATTTTTCTCCTAATTCAGCCTGAAGACTATTTTTGGGGGGTTGTATTGGCCAGTCCAGAAAATTTTGCTTAAATTTTTCAATCCTGGTATAGGTGAGAGTACATTGTATTATAACCTAAAGCAATAATCAGAAGTTTTGTGCAATGTGCAACCTATACAAATGTAGGCAGTGTTAAGTATACACCTTCTCTAAAAAGTTAAAGTCAGCAATATCACTGACCTTTCTTTTCTCTGTGAATTGCTGGCAGCCACAGTATTTGCACATAACTACAAAATATAAATGGGGAATGGTGGTGAAGTTTTTGAAAACATCTTTGAGGTAGTGTATTTTTCACACAGAAGATATCTGCATGGCCAGAAATGAAGGCTTGGCTCAAACCTCTGAAATTTACATTAACTTCTGAAAGTTGTTTGAATAGTCTGATTTTTAGGAAGTATTTTTGATATCAGATATACTTCATTTAAAGTGAGTAGAATAATTATAACAGTACTTGGCTTTCATGCTATCCTAACAGATTAAAACCTTCCAAAGGATGATAATTGCTTAATTAATGCTTCAGTACATTCACATGCACCTTCTGTGGTCGACAGAATTCTAAGATGATGCCCAATGATCTTTGTAGGAGCCCCTCCCCTTGAGTATGAGACCTGTGAATGTGATGGAATATCATTCCCATTATTAGATTATGTTATATAGCACAGTTGATTGGGAGCTTATCCAGAGTGAGCCTGACCTAATCAGGTGAGCACTTAAAAGGCACACAGAGGACTTCTAATCTAGATAAGATGGTTTATACTTCCCTCTCCCTGCTCCCCCTTTATACGCACAACTATATATCCTGGAAATAATATGAGACAACCAAAGGAGATCTCTGAAAGGTCTAGAGAAGGTGAATTGCCTAGGGACCCTCAGAATGGATGAACAGCCTCATGGCAGGGCACCTTATGACCCTCTACCAACAAAAAAATGTGATCCAGGCCCAGCATTTCCTAACTCCCAACTTAGTAACAGGAAGTGGCTCAAAGAGGCTCTTCCTCCATCACATCAAATGGGAATCCCCCAAATACCAGGCGAGCCTTGCAGAACCTGCAATGACGAACAATTGGAAGCCCTGATGACACTAAGTGACCAGGGAAAGTGCTTTCCTTCCCCACTGGGCCTGAGATCCCCCTTCACCACCCAGATACATCAGTGGCTAAGGGTCCCAGCAAAAGTGCTCCTACCACAAAAAGCTCCCACCTGGACAATGCTCTCCTCAGATGGGCCTGAGGCTCCTCTCCCCTCCCCAGAAACATCAGGCAACTTGCTGGTACCGGCAACGGAGATCCCTCCACAGAAAGCTCTCAACCTGGTAAGCACCCTCCACTCCTTACAGTCCAGGGAGACCCTGTCACAAGTGCCTGGCCCAGGAAGGACTCTTCATCACGTGTTCCAGAGATTCCCTTCCCTCACCAGAAGTACCAAGTGCCGTATCCTGGGGAAGCTACTTCAGACCCCATAAGCAGCATGAGAAGGGACCAGAGGTAACCCCACCTGCACAAGAGAAACAGACCATAAGAGTACCACAAAGGGTCAGAAAATTAGGTTATCATGGAACCACCATCCATAAAAGTACAGGAAATGTGTGCCAAACCTATAAAGAGTGAATGCCTGCTAAAAATTAAAAAAAACAAAACACTTTAAATAGGGACCAAAGTATCCTAACATAATAGCCAAAATGTCCAAAAGACAATAAAATATCACTACTTATACCAAGAACCACATCCATGACAGCTTGAATAAGATGTGACAGGTGATGCCAACAGAGATGAATTAGATGTTAGAATTATCTGACAAGGGTTTAAAAATGCTGATTTCAGACCTTTAAGACCTCGAACACAGAACCTAGTCACTCCATGCCAGTATCCCAACCTGTAGAACTGTGAGCTAATAAAGGGATGCTGTTTTAAGCCATTACATTTGTACTAATTTCTTATGCAGCAACAGACAACTAATACAACTTCTCATCTAGGATCCATCCTGTACCTAGAAAATGATTATAATGAGTCCTAGACAAGTAAATGGCTTAATGTCTTGGTTCTAGGCCCACTATAACATTCTATTCTACCATTTTTCCCAAAAATGGAATCCCTAATTCCTGCTACTGAAGCTGCTAGAAGACAGTATCCTTCCTGTTTGAACAACCACCAATATCGTATCGCTCTAACTTTACTTCACATCACCCTATCTCATTCTACCAGTGTATGCTGCTTATATCATAAACCCAATTTAACACTCTGACTTTGAAACTATATAGCCACTTATTTTTCTCTCAAAGCGATTGCTGAGTATTATATTGCTCTTCCAAATCATATTCCTCTCTGTCAGCCCTGACAAGTCAGAAATGGAGAAAATTTGTACCTGAATCTTCTGAGCTCAACCTGATACGTTTTTTACGTTACAGTATATCAGTTTAAATACACAGCATCACTGTGGTTGTGAGCATAAATATTTCCATCTTAAGAATTTTCTCTGTATTTTCTTGGTAGTTTTTAAAACATTTGTTTATTTTGGCCTAATTCCAAAAAAAAACCCTTGTCTGAATAACAAATTCTTTTTGAAAGTAGTTATAGCCTGTGGATAAGTTTTTGATAGCAATATAAAGTCTATCTTTTTTGGCTAACCATGAAAATAAGTTGTGCTCTCAATATTCCATGAAGAATTAAGTATAAAGATGCTTTTGTTAATGCAAACAAGCCTGAGCATCGAACAACATGAACATCAAAACACTGCATGTATTGGAAAGTTCACAAAGAAATGTGACGTTTCTGTTAAGTAATATTACTTGTTATCCATATACAATACTTTGAGATCTTCAGTATCTTCTTTACTACAATTAACCAAACATTTCATGTCTTTTCATTATTTGAGAGGTGAATGTATACTCCCTTCAATGAGAAGTTTCCTGGTATGAGAATTTCGAATGGAAATGTGAACTGCATTTCTTTTCTGTGACTTCATTTAAGATTTGAAAATTCTTTACCATCTTAACTCAGGCTTTTTCACTATGAAATAAGAGGCTCTCCTTTGTGTGATATTCAAAACTCTCCATTTTTAATCATCAAGCCAGCATCTTTAACATCACTGCAAAAATGTGGGGATTTGGAAAAGCATGTTGGGGAAAATCCTTTTTCTCTCATCCACCATTCGTAGAGGACAGACACTAATTATAAGCCAACTCTGGGCTCTGGGTTCTCCATTCTCACATCACTAGTCACAACACAGTTATCTACCACCCCTGGCCTTGTCATCTTCTATTCTGGAAGTGTATTTTTTTTTCTTTAGTATCACTTGTGACTATCTAAAACATTTTTTATTTATCTTGTGCTTGTTTTCTTCCCCATTCCTATCCCAAAATAGAAGTTCCAAAAGATCTTTCTTTTTTTTTTTAATTACTACTACATTTCTAAAAACTAGAACAGTTACTGGCATACACACACACACACCCACACACCCACACCCACACACACACACACACTGCTTCAGAATTTTTGGCCACTGTGAGCATCCCAGACTTATTTTTCACCCTTTATTCTCCAAAGAAAACCTATTTTAATACTGTTACCTACCATCCTGGATTTGATGTATTTCAACCTAGATCTCTCTCACTTACTTAACATATTTGTATAGGGTTTCTTGCCTATTAAATTATAATATCTGCCAACCCTTTTCTAAATCACTATTTCAGGCATTCAACGCTGACCAAGAATGTGCCATGCCTGATGCTGGGTGCTAGGGTTATAGTTACACAGTACAGCACTTATCATGAAGAAATGTATTACATTTTAAAGAAGGCAGATGAATAAACATACAGTAACACTCTATGTCAGGGATGCCCTGACACAGATTCAGATATAGGATAAAATGGAATGATCTAGGAGGAGAAATCTCCACTAATAATTCAAACCTCCTTAAAGTTGGGTTATATCTGAGTTGTATCTTACAGGACTAGTAGCAATTAGCCAATGAAATGAAGTCATTAATTTTATTCTAAGCAAAATAAACACTGCATGCAACAGTAAAGATGCATTGAAAATTTAGGGCTCAGTAAACAGTAAGTATGAATCATCATGCTCTGGGGTAGAAGAGGAAGAGATGTAAGTACATTAGCAAGAAGTGAAGAGATGAGGCCAAAGAGGCAACAAGTGGTATTGTGTATCAGGCTGAAGAGTTGAACTAGATCTTCTAAGCAATGCACAGTCAACACGATTTTTCTAATAGGAATAAAATTTTTCAATTTTTAGAATGGTCATACTAGCAGGGATATGAACAGATTGTCAAAATTTAGATTGTCCCACTTACGGAGTTATGGCTTTAACTGGAAGAAAAAAGTATAAAGTCCTGATATAATGGTGAGACAGTTGAGATATGGATGCATATAGATTCAAGTAGTATTAAAGAAGCACAATAAAATTTGGTGGCTGCTTGGATAATTTAAAGATGACCTTAAGTTTCTGGTTTAGGTGACTGAGTAGATGGTGAGAAGTTCCACTGATATAAGAAATGCAATATAACTTGTTTGTCATAGAAGAGGAATAGATGACAATTCAGCTGGAATCTCTGAGATTTGAGATGTCAGAGTGATATTTTAGTGGCAATGTTCATCTCGCTATCACGGAATATCAAGTATGCTTCTAAAATTAGGATAAAGATGCCAGACTGAAGTCAAAGAAGTATGAGTATTGCCTGTGAAAGTATGTTCCATGGTAGTAGTGGAGGGAGATGGATGGAATCCTTTGGAACAGGAGCAATTATAAAGTAGACAGACATAAAGAAGATAGCAAAGATAATCAAGACAGAAAAATGAGAAGTGTAAAGATAATCATAAACACAGAGCTCATGGTCTTCATTCGTAAATATGAAGAGAAAACAAAATATCTCTAGATGTTAAGAAGAATGTAAACTACTAGGAAAGCAAGGGTTTTGTAATTTTCACTACAATAGTCATAGCACCCAAAACACTGCCTTGCCCAAAGTAGATGTTCCATAAATATTTGTTGAGATATTTGAGATAGGCATGACGTAAGAGAGAATAAGATAAATATTAAAAATAGAAAAAATAAATCCTGGGAGAAATAGGAATAATTCATGGACTAGGACAGAACCTGAAAGGCTTAGTTTTACCATGCACAGATGGAGACCTGCCACTATTCTAAAAACCTACAAATGTTGAAAGAATAAGTCTTTGGCAGGAACTGTAACAAACATACTGGCCATTATAGATCACTTGGAAACAGTCTTTTTTTTTTTTTTTTTTTTTTTTTTTTTTCCCTTTTTGCGTTATGTGGGCCTCTCACTGTTGTGGCCTCTCCCGTTGCGGAGCACAGGCTCCGGATGCGCAGGCGGAGCGGCCATGGCTCACGGGCCCAGCCGCTCCGCGGCATATGGGATCCTCCCAGACCGGGGCACGAACCCGTATCCCCTGCATCGGCAGGCGGACTCTCAACCACTGCGCCACCAGGGAGGCCCGGAAACAGTCTTTACATATCTTTTTTAAAGGCTCCTTTTTAAAAGAAAGAATTGGTAAGAGGGTGTTTAAATGCTTTTCTGTCAGGCTTTTTGCTTGGGAGAAAAAGGTGTAGGTGAAGTAACTCTGCCCCACATAGACTTTCAGTCTACTTCTCCCTCTTGCCATCCTGATTTACTCAGGAGTTCTACTGGGCACATATATACCTCAGAAGCTGAGGCCCTCTCCTTGCATATTATAGTAGAGGGCTTCCCTTTCTTTCAGATTTCACATTATGATAGTTTCTTGAGAGGCAAAGGTAATGGCTACGTATGCTTATATTCACAAACATCTTGAACCAGAGCCTCTTTTCTTTTGTATTTTGAAATCCAATATAAAGGAATTTTAAAATTCAGCAACAGGGAAAGAGTTTCAGAGTATTTGAACTTGAAAGAGTATATACCCATAACTTCATTTTTGCAAGAAAATTAGCTTCTTGAAATCTTATGCAATTGCTGCCATGGTCATTGTATTAACTATAAATTGTAATTTTAGAGAACACTTACAAATTAGTTTAAAGGCTAAAAAGGAATTTACTGACTCACAATACACCAAAGTTTGAAAGTGCTGATACTTTCAGACACAGGTAAGTGTGGGGGCCCAAAGGATATAAATAGAAAATGTTTCTCTGACTTGGATATTCTTCCTTCTGCAGTTTGTTTTGTTTTGTTTTGTTTTGTATTATTTTGGGGAAAGCTTTCTCCAAGGGGTGGCAAGAAAAATGAACAAAAGCAACTCTATTTTTATATATTACCAATTTACTGAACCCAGGCAACGAGAAAGCCTTTATACAAAAGACTGACTCAGCTTGGGATTTCTGTTAAAACCTGAAGGGAATTCTAACTGGCCAGGTCTTGGTCACATGCCCAGCACGAGAATATGGAGGTGGGATCTCCAAACCAAACCAGATGGAAATGTGGACAAATTCACCAAAAGTAGCAATGAAGGTCTTCTAAGGGTTCTCTTTTGTTTTTCACACACTTCTTGAATCAATTCTGGTGATATGTATTTTACTAGGAAATAATCAATTGCATCCAGTTTTTAGATTTTTACAGCATATTTATGTTCAGTGCATCATCCTAAATTTAATATATTTCCCTTTGTATTTTTTTTCTTTCTGTTCCTATACTTTATACCTTGGCTTTCTCCATTTTTCCTTGATCACAATATCAAATGACATTCGATAAACTCTATATTAAGGTTTGATTGGAGAAGTAGAACCACTAGAAGGACTTTATTATAGAGATTAAACCTTACATGATAGTGGGGCTTGGTTAAGCAGTCTATGTAAATCCACTGCCCTGCCTCTTGGTGCAAGTCCTGAAGTCAGTAGGGCTGGCAGTCAGGAATGAGAGATGATTTGAAGTTAGGAGATCAAGGATAAGCTGGAACCTTCAAAGATAAGCTATAATCCAACTAGAAAAATGAACTGAACGCCATATTAAAAGGATTATACATCATGGCCAAGTGGGATTTATTTGTAAAATGCAAGGATGGTTCAACATACGAAAATCAATCATTGTGATACACCACATTAACAGAATGGAGGACAGAAAAACCAGATGATCATCTCAATTGATGCAGAAAAAGGCAGAAAAAGTATGTTCATTGGAGTTCAAAACTCCATAGAAAGTTTAAATAACATATTTGATAAAAGTGAATTTGAATTTTAAAAGTTGAAAATAAGCCAGAAAAAACGATGAGATTAAATGAAAATGTGAATGATAAAGGAATAAAGGATAAAATGGAAGACCCACATTCATCTAATAATATTTTTAGAAGGTGAGATTAGAGTGAATTTAACAAGTATTTGAAGAAATAGTACTTCTCAGAGATTAAGTTAGAAATAAATCCTCAGATAAAAGAAGTGCATGGAGTCACCATTAAAAGAAATGAAAACAAATATATGACTATATCCTGTATCGCATACCTCACCTCAGCCTGATCCTTCCTTTGTTCTACATTAGAAGAATGTGCAACACTGGCAGACTACTTATATATACAATCTGACAGTGTCTCACTGTGTTCATGATTGCAACAAATCTATCCTCCACCTCTCTCCTTACTCCAGCAGGTGAGAATATTCCTAAAGCAACCCTTTCAGTTCCCCCACAGGCTAAACCCATGGATGAATTCTTTCTCCTTTCTTCACATTCCCTCCCCATAATTTTGAGATCCAGTTTACAGAACTTCCAGAGGTCAAATCCCAGCTTGATCATGCATTCTCATATTGAATCGCCAGCCTTCCCTGCTTCACTGCTTTTGCCCTGCAATCCGGTTCACTTGCATTGTACTCTCTAATTAAATAATAGCACATAAACTCTTGGCCTGAGGCTCTGCTTTCTGGGGAACCAAGGCTAAAAAACAGCTGGTAAACCACATCACATAATGGCAAAGAGGAAAGTCTAAAAAACAATTTGGAAGAAAGAAAGAATATCAAATAAAAAGAGCAATTAGACTAGTAGCAATCTTCTCATCAGTAACAATAGATGCCAGAAGATAACTGAAAGCACTATCCTTAAAGTACTAACGGAAAAATCACTCTTAACCTAGAATATAACGTTTAACTAACTATATTAAAAAATGAAAGAGATGACATTTTCAAAGACAGAAATTTCTACCTATAGACCCTCGATAGTAAAACTTCCAAGGAATAGGCTTCTTACTGAAGGGAATTAAACTCACCGTGAAGAAGTGGGATTAAAGAACAATACTGAGCAAAGAAAGTGATATACATGTAGATAAATCCAAGAAGGATTAACTGTTAAACACTGTGTAACTGTGTGACTAATTTGGGGGCCAAGTCAAAAATAAAGTGCAATTCAATGGAATATTACTCAGCCATAAAGAAACGACATTGAGTTATTTGTAGTGAGGTGGATGGACTTAGAGTCTGTCATACAGAGTGAAGTAAGTCAGAAAGAGAAAAACAGATACTGTATGCTAACACATATATATGGAATCTAAGGGAAAAAAGTCATGAAGAACCTAAGGGTAAGACAGGAATAAAGACACCTAGTAGAGAATGGGCTTGAGGACACGGGGAGGGAGAAGGGTAAGCTGTGACAAAATGACAGATTGGCATGGACACATATACACTACCAAACGTAAAATAGATAGCTAGTGGGAAGTAGCTGCATAGCACAGGGAGATCAGCTCAGTGCTTTGTGACCACCTAGAGGGGTGGGATAGGGAGGGTGGGAGTGAGGGAGATGCAAGAGGGAAGAGATATGGGAACATAGGTATATGTATAACTGATTCACTTTGTTATAAAGCAGAAACTAACACAACATTGTAAAGCAATTATACTCCAATAAAGATGTTAAAAAAAAAAGAAAACTTTTTCTCTTAAGCTAGCAGCAATTGGGTAAGATACACCTTTGTAAACAAAGATGAAATATTCTTTTTCTCCCTACCTGACCCTCCAGATTTTGGAAACTCTTGAGTATTCATCTCATGGCAATACAGTTAGTTATCTGCATAAGTGCAATAGATATCTGCTTTTCTTGTAACAGGACACAATTGGAAACTGATTATATTAACCAAGGTTTTGACTGGAATGTCATATTTAAGAATAATGTACATAGAGTCAAATATGACCAGACAACTTTAAGAAATTAAGGGTGACTTTATGGAGCCAATAAAAACCCTTGAAAAGACAGCCTGGAACCTTGCTTACAGGGTTCCCAACAGCCTAATCAGGTGAGTAATGAACTTCTTGACAGGTGCAGTAATCTCAGGATAATTGGGGAACCTCGAGAAGAGAAGAATTCACCTATATCTATAGGTATTGCAAGTGAAGTCAGATAGCAAGTCTTTGGTTTGGCTTCCTACCCTCGAGAGGCTTTTACAAGTTCAATCTGGGGAATTCCCTGGCGGTCCAGTAGTTAAGACTCCGTGCTTTCACTGCTGAGGGTGCAGGTTCGATCCCCAGTTGGCATACTAAGATCCCACAAGCTGCAGGGCACAGCCAGAAAAAGAAAGTTCAAAAGTTCAATCTGAGATTCCTTATGAAAAATTCCGGCAAAGCATGTTTAAAAGAGCTTATGTGGTCAATCACTATTCTTGCTGCACTTCTGTACAAAATCAGGACAAGTTTTATTGAAATTAGACTTACTTTGCAAACAAATTAGTCTTATTTTGGTTTCTTTGTAAAAATGAGGGTGTAGAAATTTTTTAGAGAGAAAAAGTATGTTTCAGCAACACACCCTTGTGGATATTAGATTCTAGGGCTGTTTCTTGTCTTTGAGGATTTAGTATTTGCCTGTAAAGTGGACTGCATCTTTAATACCTTCAGTTCCCTCAAATACCTGGCTACAACTCTCCAAGCTAATATTTCTGATTTTCTCCCATCCTTAGATGGGAGAATGAAAGCTTTCTCCTGCACCCCTGCAAACAGAATGTGAATGACTTGATATAAACTTCAGAGAAATCACCACAATAGCTGGTTTAGACAATCTCCTTTGTGCCTGTTACTGCATGGGCCACTCAGACTGGTACACCCAGTGCCCTCATCAGAGACATTCAAACTGCAAACCAGGAAAATCCATCAGATTCCCACTGTCTGCCCTCTCTCCACCTGAACATGTTTCAAGCCTGATATCCAGAGTTCTTCTTGACTGGCAGCTCTCAGGACTCAGACACTGGGTTCATAATTTGCTTCAACCATTAAACTTCGTTTTTCTTTTTCTTCCATAGAAACTCTCTATTCCATGGAAATCCTCTGATTAAATATCTGTTTCCTTGTTTAGGCAATACAAGTCTAACTTTGGGAGCCCACCTGCATCATCCACCTCCTGAAATGAAACACAACTGTTAACTCAACTGACCTATTCTCAAGACTGAGACTGGGTCAACGAGATAGGCAGCAATCTATCAACTTAGCGTCTGGGTTGTGAAACTTATTTGAAGTTTCAAAGGTGGAACTTAAGGGGAGCAACATTTGCCACCCCAAAATATGCTACTTTGGCAGGAGGATTATTTTGAGCTATAAACAATCAAAACCCAACAGATTCAGGAAAAGCTCTTTACCTCAACCTCAAGTTCCTAAATTTACATTGGAAAGGGAGCCTATACAGGAAGAGAGCTATTACCAGAGATAACTTTTTTACCTAAGAAACTTACCTGCATAATAGGATAACCATTGTTTTCTAAACATCTCCTCTGCATTCCTGTGAATGCCTTCCTTCCTTTTGTATCCCCAGACCCCTACCCCTTTCCTCAGCTCCGGATGTTATATAAGCTTCAATTACCTGGCTGCCTTGTGGGTCTCATATTTTATGGGACTCTCTTACATACGAAATTAGATTTGTCTTTCTCCTGTTAATCTGTTTTATGTCTATTTGATTATTAGACCAGCCAAAGAACTTAGAAGGATAGAAGGAAAGTTTTGCTACCCTTATAGCATCTTAGCCAAGAATCTAGAAGGGTAAAGGGAAAATTATTTGTCCTCCCATACAACACTAAAACTTGTCTTATTTTCCCCAAAATGTACTTTTTACTGCTGGCTTTCCCCATGATTCAATCTAATTCAACCATCAACCATCGTATTTTGCTATGATCTGGAAATCTTCCATGATCTGGAAGAGTTGATCTACTGTCCTGTACTTCTAATTACATTGAATCATTTGCAGAGTCAAGGCCAGTTGTTCTTCAGTATGTTATACTTTCAGGATTCATCAGAGTGTGTTCCCATGTTTAAATTCAGATAAAATATTTCTGGCAAGGACACCACGTAGGTAATATTGTGTAACTTTCTCTGCATTTCATTAATGCCAGGTCATAACATTAGTGATTTATGAGAGGGCCACTGATTTCTCTGTTGTAAAGACATATTTTCCATTTGTAATTAATTCGTAATTTAAGGGGTTGTAAAGACCCTGTTCTCCACATTTCTTTACCATATGGTTTCAGCCATTGACCCTTAACTGAAAATATTATGACATCAGGAGTTACAAAACAGTGAGTTTCTAATTCTGAAATTCTTTTTACATTTACTTGCTGAGATCATTTGGTATGATCTTAAATCCTATATTTAAGAGATCATTTCCTATCTTTTCTATCCGTCTCCTCTCTTTCCAAAATAATTATGAAATTTTCTTTACTCTTATTCATAGATATTTATTATTGTTTAATGTACTACCATCATTATTGTCTGTAATGCTCACACAGTACCAAATGTATTCATTGGGCCCAACTTCAAGTCAACTACTGAAACTTTTGCATATGGTCTCATCTGTGTTTGAGCACTTCCTGGCTTTCTGGTTTACCTTGTACTTTCTCTGACCCTTCCTGCAACAGGCCTTATCTCCAAGGAATCCTTGTTCCTTTCAGCAAGGAATGATTTTTAGAAACCAAGATCTCAGTATTATTTATGCTCTTTGCTACTGGCAGGTCAAAATGTCAAAACCCTGTAATCATGTATAACTCTCTCTTTTTCTTCCTAATTATTTTCTAGAGTTAGAATAGAATTGCTATAGTGAAGTACAGTTTCTTTAATGAATGACACAATGAAAAGAGGGTTATATATTCTGATTATGCATTATTTTGTTTCTGTAGGACCTCTAATCTCCTCCATATACTTTTTTTCTTTCTCTTCATTTTCAAAAGTCCAGGGGATGCTCATCCCTTCCAAGTTGCTCCCTTTCTCCCAGAAGCAGTGCCTTTCTATGACTGTTACCTCTAGTCCCACACTTTTATGTTCCTTCCTTTGGATTCTTAGTACCCAGTGTTTTCTGATTCTTCTCGTCTCTTACTTGTTTTTGGTATTTTTCCACTCAGGGTAAGACCTCATTTTTCTAGGAGAAATTTACCTGCGTTCTGGCACCGGTTTTATCCTGCTGCATGCTCGTGATTTTCAGCAGTCTCATCTGAATCTCCCCTTCAGCCTGGGCTGCAAAACGAGTTTTGCTGGTTTCAGATGTCTTCCTATTAGACATAAATCCAAGTTGTAGTATTCTCTGACTTCTATGCTTTTGGCATAAGTTTCTCATGGTTTTATTTTCTTTCCTTGTTGATCTCTATGGGTTCTAGAGCATGTGTGGAAAGATTAGGATTTAAGAAGCTGCTATCATCCTATAGAAACTCAGAGGTC
Organism: Mesoplodon densirostris; assembly: GCF_025265405.1. NCBI lineage: Eukaryota > Metazoa > Chordata > Mammalia > Artiodactyla > Ziphiidae > Mesoplodon > Mesoplodon densirostris. The sequence continues at coordinate 109,830,629 of NC_082666.1, forward strand.
AGAAACAATCATTGTATGCTTGGAATTATTTTTATGCTTTATTTAAATAAGCCTTGCCTTGCCTTGCCTTCTGAGTTATTCCGTATTCATAAAGGGGAAGCACTTTAAACACACATATAATACAATTTTATTTTAAGATTAACAGTAACTTTAGGCTTAATTCCAACAGGGCTTATGCCTCTGAACCAAGTTACCTGTCACTTTTGAGGTTTACTTGCACTGCTCTGAAAGTTTTAGAAACAGAAACACACAAAAGTTAAAGGGCTTTTTCTTAACTTCTTTGGTCTAGCACTCCTGAATTAACTAAGAAAATTATCACTTGCTTATGTGCCTACTGACTAATGATGTGTTGGATATCAAAAATTAATTTTAATCTGTTTCTCATTTCTTTTCCTGTTTGGTCTGGTGTTTAGCTGGTTAGGCTGTCTGTAATCAGATGTTTGCATTCTTTTTAACTAAGAAACAGTAAGTCAAGTGAGAATACAAAAAAGAAACAAATGACACTGGACCATTTAAAATTCCCAATAATACATTGCCAGTGTCCTCTTAAAATTTAATGAGTATGTTTTCCATTATGTCAGCCAGATCATTAATAATCAATTGCCTTTACCTCCAACTAGTATACAAGCTATAGTGACACTTCAGTGCTTGTTCATAGAATCAAGATTACCTTAATCCTGCTGTGGACCACAGACATATGGTTCCTTGGCCGGGAGGTGCTCTAAACAGATCATTGTAAAAGGAACAATGGGAACGTAAAGTTATAATATACTTTGTACCTACCTTTCCAAAGCTTACAGTCTTATGGGAAAGCAACATTTAAACAATACCAAAAACATGCAATTATAAATATCAACAGTTGTTTGACATAAAAAATGGGCTATTATGAGACACATAAATATAACACTGGTCATGATTCAGATGTGGGGTTAGCAATCTCTTTGAAGAAGGCAGAATTTCACCAGGTCCTACCAACAGGAATTAGGCAGAGGAAGGTACCAGGGGAAAACAGGTAAGCAGGAATGTAGATGACATGGCATGCATCCAAACTCAATCCTCCTTACTTTGTGTCTCCTATTTGAGTGGCAAGAAGAGTCAGAAGAAGAAAAAAAAGGACTATCTAACAGAGTAGGTCATTGGTTTGCTTAATGTTCCAGCCATTTGAGTAAAAGAGAAAGAACCACTATGATAAACTAAAATTTAACACATCCAATTCCAAAAGTAAACAAGACATTCATTCTAACCAATTCATAAACTATCCTTCTCCCTCCAGACGTGTTATGTGAGGGATTAGGAAAGGGTCAGAAAGTGGACTTGAATCACTTCTCATGGAAGCAACATACCTGATTTCAAGTGTTTCAGCAAGAAACACTGCCTTTTCAGCAAAGCATAGCTCACCTCCCTGATCCCTCTGTAATGTATCTACAGTCATATCCACTTCTCTTACCTGTCCCACTAAAGGAAGTATTCTTCCTCATGACTGTGACAATCCTTCCATCTGTGTTCTGGACTCCATATGCTTTCATTTCATCGTAATTCATCTGATTTATATATCATATCTTCTTCCTTTCTACTGGTTCTTTCCTCTTCAGAATTTAAGAAAATATTCATTTAAGCCACTCAAATCTTCAAAAGCAACTCTCCATCTATTCTGCATCTCCCTCACCCTGCCAGAAATCTTATATTCCTTTCATGTCCCTCATACTTCAGTTCTTTTGAAATGTCATCTAAATTCTCTACCTCTACGTTTTTTGTTTCTTTTTTTAAAATAAATTTATTTATTTATTTATTTTTAGCTGTGTTGGATCTTCGTTTCTGTGCGAGGGCTTTCTCTAGTTGTGGCAATCAGGGGCCATTCTTCATTGCGGTGCGCGGGGCTCTCACTATCGCGGCCTCTCTTGCTGTGGAGCACAGGCTCCAGATGTGCAGGCTCAGTAGTTGTGGCTCACGGACCCAGTTGCTCCGCAGCACGTGGGATCTTCCCAGACCAGGGCTCGAACCTGTGTCTCCTGCATTGGCAGGCAGATTCTCAACCACTGCGCCACCAGGGAAGCCCCTCTACCTCTACTTTTTAATCCCCATGCACTTCCCAACCCACTGGAATTTGGCTTCTCTAGTCACTCCACTAGAAGCAATTACTAAAATCACCAAAAACTGCCAATTTGTCAAAGCCAATTGAAAATTTTTGGAAACCATCCTACATTACTTCTGAAACCTACTATACTGATTGCCGCCCTCCACTTCTCTGGAATTTCTTCCTCCTTTGGTTTCTATGACTCCTCTCCAGATGTCCCTTGCTTGTTTTTCCTGCTGCAATGTCTACTTCTGATGTTTTCCAGAGCTTCCTTCTCAAAGCTTTTTAAATGTACATATAAAAGAAATATTGTTGGGCTTCCCTGGTGGCGCAGTGGTTCAGCGTCCACCTGCCGATGCAGGGGACACGGGTTCGTGCCCCCGTCCGGGAAGATACCACATGCCGCGGAGCGGCTGGGCCCGTGAGCCATGGCCGCTGAGCCTGCACGTCCAGAGCCTGTGCTCTGCAACGGGAGAGGCCACTAGAGGGAGAGGCCCATGTACCGTAAAAAAAAAAAAAAAAAAAAAAGAACTGTAGAGAGGGTTGGGGTTCTACTGAAGAGTTTGGAATAGATAGCTGAGAAATTTTTGGGGTGAAAGGAAGTATAAGAGAAAGAAAATGGCATTTTAATAAGGGTTTCTCTAAACTCCGTATATCGTTGCTAATGTTTTATAAACACAGTAACTCCAATTATTTTGAAGTTCATTTAGTTTATGGTCTGTTTCTTATACTAAAATGCCACTCTCAGACTAGAATATATGTTTCATGTGCTCAAGTGAGTTACCTTCAGATTAAAATATAGTGATGATATGGGTGTTTTAGTTTGTGAAAATTCATTGAGCTATGTACTTATGATTCATAATTTTTCTAACTATACTTCAAAAATTGACCAATTTTTCTCATGATGACTCTTTTACAAATCTAAATGTAAGCTCCAGACATACATTTTCAACCACTTACCAGATACCTCCGTTACTATGCATGATAGGCAACTAAAGACAAAGTGTTCAAATGAAAAACCTCTTCCTACTTTTTTTTCCTATTTCTGTAAGCAGAACCACAGTAGAGCCAGTTTTTTAGAACAGATTTTCCTTCTCCATATAATAAAGGTCCTGAGTCAGGGCCAAACTACAGCCAAGCCCTCTGCTCCATAGGCACAGGTACCATCTTAGTTGGTTCATGTAACATTTCTAACCTACATACTGGTCTCAGTGAGGGCAGTTATGCATCCCACTATCCATTCATCTCAGTTATTCTGCAGGGATCCTGTTAAAAAAAATCTAAATATATACCTGTCCCTTCAGTCTCTTTAGCAGAGCATAATAGCAGCCAACATTCATATAGCATTTGTTACATGATAGAGGCTACTGTAAAACCTTTGCAGCTATTAACTGATTTAACCCCTAAATAACTTTATAAGGAAAATATTATTATTATCTCAATTATACAGATATAAACCTGAGGCACAAAAAGGTAACAGTGGGCAGAACTTGGATTTGAACTAAGGCTACACAACTTCTGAAACACATTACCTAACTTTATTGTGGTAACCACTTCACAATATATGTGTATATCAGATAATCACATTGTACACTTTAAATTTACACAATGTTTTTGGTCAATTATACCTCAATAAAACTGGGGGGTTTAAAAAGAAACTCTGCTTTAGTCAGCTCTCAAGATCTGGTACTTTCTGTTCTTTCTGATTTTCCTTTCATTGACTTTCTTTAAATTACCTGAAAATATCATAGGTTTTATGTCTCTGAGATCTTTGACATTCTTTTCCATTCACCTGGGATACTCTCTCCATGGTCATGTCCACACCAACCTTGTGTATCTGATTAATTCCTCTTTCAAGAAGAAAAGTATATTACCTTCTCTAAAACATTCCCCTGACATCCCTATCTTTATCTTATGAGAAGACAAGGATATCTGCACCACTGCATTTGTTACCTGCTATTATAGTTTTTTTCTTTGCTTATTTGCTATCCTCATTAAGAAAAAGATTATGAGGCTAATCACTGTTTAACAACAGTAACTTATACATTACACGGTACAAAATGAACACACGAACTATTTATTTACTAAACTGATGAATACAGATCCAGAGAAACTATATTTATGAGAGTGATTGATTATAAAATGAGAACGCTGCTTTGATGATAATTTTTTTCTTATGGAGATTATAGGAACTAATATATTTAGAATATTTTTAAAGTGTCTGGCAGATAGCATGAGCTCAAAAAACTATAGTAAAAATAATAGTAATATAATAATTATAATAAGTTTGAAATAGACCTCTAGGATTCCAAAATCTACTTTGCTTTCTGACAAAACCTTTGCAAAACAGATTTACAGAAAGAAAATGAGAAAGAAGAAAATTAGGAGTAGGTAGGTTAGAGGTGGGAAAGAAAAGTCTAGGAAATTTGCAATAGGGATAACTCTAAGTATAAGCAACAAAATGAGGATAAAGTTTTGAATAATGAATGCAAGATATAAGAAGAAGAAAGCTTAAATATGGAAATTTAACATTCAACCCAGAAGTTGTATCTAAAACCCCTTGCATTTAGTGAGCAAAATATACATTTAACTAACTGAATGGTTGATTGTGATTAAATACTGAACTCTTCAGCAGATAACCTGAAGCCTGGTTCTTTGGACAGTGAGGGTTGAGAAAAACATGGTCTTCTTACAGTCTTCTAAATAAGGCTAAATAAGCAATAACACAAATGCTTCTCTCTCTCGCTCTCACCCCCCCACCCTTTGTGTGTGTGTGTGTGCGTGCGCACATGTGTGTGTACCCAGAGATTTTTGTCAAAGCCATTTGTGCTAAGCAAAAGATCAAGAAAGGGATTGTTGAAACTCATTTTTAAATGCTTAATACCTATATTCTCACCCCTGAACGTGCATATTTACCTCTTCTCTTAATAAGCAGGCACTTGAGTGCAGGTCATTTTGCTCTAGATACACTTTTCAGCACTGAGGAAGGGGGGAAGCTTTCTGTGGAAGATAAGGAAAGATGCTGGTTATTTGGAAACTTTTCTTCTGGCACCTCTTTAGCTAGTTGGATATTCCATGATCACTGTGACACAATCTAGCCAATTTTAGACTTCATCATACTCTCTCTTTCCAGCAACCAAAGCATCCACAGCAGTTTCCCAGGTCTGTCCAAGGTGAGGGACATCAGCCACTCTGAAAGGCAGTTCCAGGGACACAAAAAGTATCACAAAAAGAAAAGTTTCTTGGTGATAGAGACTACTGAGGTCCAGATTTTTCTTTCTTTCTTTCAATACTTAAAAAAATTTTTTATTGAGGTATAATTGATATAACATTATATTAATTTCAAGTACATAACATAATGATTTGATATTTGTATATATTGTGAAATGATCATCCCCAAAAGTCTAGTTAACATCCACCACCATACATAGTTACAAAAGTTTTTTTCTTGTGATGAGGACTTTTAATTGGGTAATTTTATTTTAATTGAATTAAAGACTATTTGAACAAGTACAAAGTTTATCCTGTTAAAGGTCTCACCTTCAAGAAGAACACAAATGGGGCAGTGAAAAGGAAAAAGAACAGGAAGTTCGGTCAAATAAATCTAAGAAATTAGGAGGTAACAGAGGCACTGAGCAGAATTTCCCTCATATTAGATGCTAGGGGTTCAAAGAGGAACAACTCCACCAATGTTGTATCACTTCCAGTTCTCTGTAAAAAATAAGTAAATACATACATACATACAAATACAAACAACAGAATTTATTAGTATTGTGTCATTTATGCTAAAGGTATTTAGAAATTCTTTTAGAAAATAAACTATTAATTGTTTAAATTGAAATCTGAGCTTTACCTGAGCCCACACATCTTGTTGTTGCCTTGTATCTATGGATTACACACATAGCATGTGTTGTGAGAAATTTCAAATAATTTATTTATAAAGTCATAGTTTTAATCATTTTTAAAACTTAATTAAATGCCACTAATAAAATTTACCAATTTTAGAAAGGCAATCTGGGAATGTAAGTGCAAAATTCTTGTCATAAGACATTAAAGTAGAAAAAAAGATATGATCCCATCTTAAAGAAGTATTCTATCTTATTTGATGAATTTGTTCAAGCACAGATTTAGGTTAAAATAAGAAAAATGACATTAGAATAATATTAGAAAGATCCTAAGAATTTCCTTATTTTATTATCTCTTATTTGTATTTTTCTCTGTATGTGTGTATATATTCAATATATATGTACTTATATGCCCTGTTGTAATTCTCTGTCCTATATATATATATAATTTTCTGGCTTATATATATCCTAGTAGATGGAAAAAAACAACCAATATGAAACAAGAATTTTTAAAAAGCCATCACAAAATATAACATAAATTTGAAATGAATCATGCCTTATCACAGAAACAAAATGTACAGATCGGAAAACAAGTCTATAAGATTCCACAAGTATGATACTCAAATTGTCCATTATATTTTGTATTGAAGAAGAAAATGGATTCTATGCCGTCTCATGGCAAATCTAAGGGCTGTTTACCATCAAGTCCAAACCTCATCTGTCTTCAATTTCACAGTTCCAAAAAGCTCTAGAAAAAACTATCTAAATGACTATGAATGCTCATAACACTTCTCAAACCACTTTTCATACTCCTAAATTATCAAATCAATGCAAATCAGTGCTTATTAATGCTACCCATGCCTTGGAAATTTTACTTTTTCATAAGTATTTATTTTAACCAAAATAAAGTAAATATGATCTGTTAAAGCTCCTAGGAGGAAAAGATTTTATTTTCCCCATAAGTCAGTGACGCCATTGCAAATAGAAGCAATACTGTGACCTAATATGACCAATGAGCAGAGTATACACAGTGTTGACTAGTCCACAAGTCTCCATTTACTTAGCAGTAAATCAGTGTAATCTACACTGTAATCCATGGTGTTGCTGCAGTCACAGTAAAGACTGAAAGGCCAGCTTTGTTCCTTTTGCTAGATCCCTTAATTAGAAGATGAAATATAGCGCTTTAATGGTCCAGTAAAAGAATTAAAAGAGATCAAATTTAAATTGCTCCATGATCAATTTTGAATTTTTTTTTTTTTTTTTTGAGGTACGCGGGCCTCTCACTGCTGTAGCCTCTCCCGTTGCTGAGCACAGGCTCCGGATGCGCAGGCTCAGCGGCCATGGCTCACGGGCCTAACCGCTCCGCGGCATGTGGGATCTTCCCGGACCAGGGCTCGAACCTGCATCCCCTGCATTTGCAGGCAGATTCTTAACCACTGTGCCACCAGGGAAGCCCCTTGAATGTTTTATATTTAGAATTCTTTAAGGGAATAAAAGCTGCATAGTACTTTGACACAGAACACATTCACTTGGATTCAGCAAAAATTTGAGATCGTATTATATGAAAGGAATTGGGCTAAGTATTGTGGAAGTGAAATAATAAAAAGGTAAGAAATCGTGCCTACAAAGAGCTCATGGAATAGTATATTAGAAAAGTATACATAAAATGACTCTAGAGCAAAGTTTAATGGGATAAGGGCTATGGAAGAATTTCAAATTGCTAATATAGGCAGATGATGGAAATACTTCTTTTGCCTCCTGAGAATGCAAAAGGATTCATGAAGGAGACGGTGGTACTTGAGGGATCCTTCAAAGACTGAAAACTCTTTGACAGAGGTAGAGGAAAGAGCCATGTAAAAAGGTTCATTGTAAAGGTATAACTACTAAAAGGTAAAGGGGTTTTCTGGACAAAGTGAGTCATTCTCTATGCCCAGATCATCATGGAGAAAAAATGAAAAACAATGCTTGTAAGGCAGATGGCACATCACCATATTTAGAAAATGATCATTAATTGTTTATAGGGTAATAAGAAAGCAATATAATTCAAAGAAGAAATGGATGCAGTCAGAATAAACCTCAAGATTATTTTCACACTAGCACTTATGGAATGATGATATGAAAAGCAGACCCATTCCCCAGCAAAACAATCATAGCTGGTGAAAATGATTTTTTTTAAACCACTTAAAGCCTCTACTCATAGGGCAGAGGCCTATAACAAAAGAATATACTCTGAAAGTAGCATTCCTTGCTGAAAGAAATTAAAAACCTAAAGAAATGGAACGACATCTTGGATCAGAAGACTTCATATTGTTAAGGTAGCAATATTCCCCAAATTTATCTACACCTTAAACACAATCCTTATCAAAATTCCAGTTAGCTTTTTGCACAATTTGACACATTGACCCTAAATTCATATGGACATTCAAGGGACCCAGACTAGCAAAAACAATCTTGAAAAGATTAGGGACTCACACTTCCATACGTCAAAACTTAAAACAAAGCTACAATCATCAAGAGAGTTTGGTACTGGCATAAGGCTAGACATATAGATCAGTGGAATATAATGGAGAGCCCAGAAATAAATCTTCACATTTACATTTAATTGATTTTCAACAGCACTGCTAAGATAATTCAATGGGGGAAAGAATAGTCTTTACAACAAATGCAGCTGAGATGACTGAATATTCATATTCAAAAGAATGAAGTTGGACCCATCTCTCATATCATATCATAGAAAAAAATTAACTCAAAATGGAAATGTAAGAGCTAAAGCTATTAAACTCTTAGGGGTAAACCTTTGTGACCTTGGATTAGGCAGTAGCTTCTTAAATATGGTATCAAAATCATAGCACAAGCAACAAAAGAAAAAAAATAGGTAAATCAGACTTCATAAAAAAATTTTTAAAAAGACTTTTGTGCTTCAAAGGACACCATCAGGAAAATGAAAAGACAATCCACAGAATAGAAGAAGATATTTGCAAAGCATATATATAATAAAGGGCCTGTAATCTAGAATATATAAAGAACTCTTACAGATCAATAATAGACAAATAATCCAATTATAAATGGGCAAAATATCTGAATAAACATTTCTCCGAAGAAGATATACAATGGTCTATAAATTCATGAAAAAATGCTTAATGTCATTAACCATCAGAGAATGCAAATTGAAACAACAACGAGATACCACTTCACACACCCTGACATGGCTATCATCAAAAAGACATAACAAGTGTTGGTGAGGATGTGAAGAAATTAGAACCTTCATATATTGCTATTGGGAATGTAAAATGGTATAGCTGCTTTGAAATACTCTCACAGTTCCTCTAAAAGTTAAACATAGAGTTACCACCATATGACCCAGAAATTCCATGCCTGGATATATACCCAAGAGAACTGAAAATGTATGTCACATAAAAAAATATGCAAATGTTTATAGCAGCCTTATTCACAGTAGAAAAAATAAAATATTGCTTATCTATGCAATGGAATACTATTTAGCAACAAAAAGAAATGAAGTATTGATATATGCTACAACATGGATGAGCCTTGAAAACATCATGCTAAGTAAAATAAACCAGCCACAAAAGACCACATATTCTATGTAATCATTTATATGAGATGTCCAGAATGGCAAATCTATGGACAAAAAGTAGATTTGTGGTTGCCAAGGGCTGAGGGAGATGGGGGTAAAAGGTAGTGGCTACTAATAGATATAGTGTTTCTTCTGGGGATGATGACAATATTCTAAAATTGATTGTTGTGATAGCTGCACAACTGAGTGAACATACTAAAAGCCATTGAATTGTTCACTTTAAATGGGTTAATTGTATGGTACGTGAATCATAATCAAAATAAAGCTGTTATTTAAAAAAAAGAAGAGTAATATTCTACCATCAGTGTAGAAAGTGGAGGGTACAAGCCTGATGTAAAGAGACCATGAGAATGATTTTTTTTTTTTTTTGTGGTGAGACACACTGAAAATCTGATCCAGGAAAATGAAGGAAAACTAACATGTATCAGACTTATATTTCTGAAAAGATAAAAGGTGTTTCCTCTTTAAGAAATCAGAAATGACTCTGTACTTTGGTATTTTTCCCTATATAAAGTACATTATTACAGGAAAGAATCTGAGACTCTCATGATAGTTGAATGCTGAACTTCATCTTTTAACACTTTAATTTCTAAAATTCACAAAGTTTTGGTTTGTGATTATTCACATTATGCTTTCAATGCTATAATGGCTGATACTTTTCTCCTATATAGTTGAATTTTACACAACACAGCTTCTTGGTTGTGTTTCCTTTTGCTAGGTCAGAAATGAATCTACAATTTTACAGTCATGTTCTTTTCATTTGATTATTCAAGTAATAAAATATGAAGTTTCTTGATATTTCAGGAAGAACAAACTTTGCATGCTTCCATAAGTGAAAATTAAGGGCAAAATTAGATGAAATTGAAGTTCAGCAAAGATGAACATAATGATGCCTGGAATGATTTATAAAGAAATATTAAACAAGGGAGACTAACTTTGGAAAACTTGGAAAAGCAGATGACTAAGTGGAAACATTATATACAAATATTTGATCATATCAAAAGAGAGAGAAGTGACACATAGAAGCCAAGCATATAGAGAATTAACAATGTAATGTTGATTAAAAAAGGAAAATCAAAATGAAAACTAAAAGAGGAAGCTGGTAGAATAATCTGATATTGAAAAGGTTTCCTAGACAACAAGGTGTCAAAAATGTTTTTATTGGGCGTTGGTATAAAAAACCAAAATTATGGTAACAATTACCTTTAAGATACAACATTAACATGCTCCCTAATATTTCAAGAAGCAAAACATGGGGCAATTGAGCAAACAGATGGGATCCTACATCTATAATCACTTTTCAGAAATATGGCTTTGAGAGATGTTAAACAACCTCAGCAGGCTCCTTTTCAACAGCCTTATCTCCTGATATTGACTTCCATGGCCAGAGTAGGACGGATAATTGGAAGATTTTGATTTTCATACAGTAATGTAATCTCTTTCATTGGAGTGAAGTGATCTCTGAAAGCATTACTTGGAACACATGGTGCTGATTCATTACATTTCACTTGATAATTGTAGCAATGGGTGTGTGTAATTTTAATTGTACATCTGTCATCATATGGAAAAAGTATATGCCATATCACAAAGTGGGGAGATAGTGAACTTTCAAAGGTATCTGAATATCAGATGTTTTCCTAACTGGCCATTAACTGTAGGAAATTTGCTAATCATCTTTTCTTCTTTAAATGAAAATGTCACACTGTCCTTGACCTTAAGTGGAGATGTTCTGCCTGTGATTCATACTGCAGGGAATAATAATAATAATAACAGTTACACACAATGGTCACTAGACTAAACCAAGCTCCCATTGAATCACGGTCACCTAAATTTTTATTCCTTTGCTTCATACTTTAGCTTCTGACACACCAATCTTAGGTCATCCTGGTTGTACTGACACATTTAATTCTGTTTCACTGATTTGCAATCTTAACCTGCCCCACTCAAAACTTACTCCGAAAGAATGTACTTCAAGGATGAAGTTTGAACAAAATCTTTGAAATAATTCATATGACAAAATTTATTTCATCTGGCAAAGAATTGGTAGAAATTTTATTATAGGAAAACATAATGTTTGTATCTTTAATTGCAATAGTTTGAGGATACAGCACACTGGGACACAAAATGGGAACTTAACAAACATGTGCTGAGCAAACAAATGAATAAAAAATGGATTTTAAGAAAAGATACGAGTTGCAGCCATGGTTGAAGAATTATATCTAATATGTAATTTGTGTATTGGAGTATTATTGGCTATGGCAAAAGAAGAGCTATGCTGCATCAAACTTGTAAAACACCTAATGTTGTATGCTAAGGAGTTTGGTATTCATTTCATGGATTTTAAAGTAGATAAATTTCATGAGTATTGGGGGAAAAGAAAAATAGAATGGGATGGATGTTAAGCGAGAACTTGGTTTCAATGATGTGAGTGTGAGCTACAATTTCTAAGGATGGAGATCAGTAAGAATGTAATAAGGTACTGATCTTCCTCAACTTATGATTGGGTAATATCCTGAGAAATCCATTGTAACTTGAAAATACCATATATTGAAAATGCATTTCATAGACCTAACCTACCAAACCGCATAGCTTGTTAGCCTACCTTAAACAGGCTTGGAACACCTACACTAGCCTACATTTGGGCAAAATCATCTAACAAAAAGCCTATTTTTAATAAAGAGTTAAATATCTCATGTAATTTATTGAATACTGCACTGAAAGTGAAAAACAGAATGGTTAATGGGTACAGAATGGCTTTAAGTGTACCAGTTGTTCCCATTCATGATAGCGTGGCTGACTCGGAGCTGCAGCTCACTCCTGCTGCCCAGCATCACGAAAGAGTATCATACCACATATCGCTAGCCTGGGAAAAGATAAAATTCAAAATCTGAAGTATGGTTTCTACTGAATGTGTATTACTTCCACACCATCACAAAGTCAAACCACGGTAAGTCAGGGACTGAAGATATTTGATGATTTGGAAGTCATTGGTGACTTTTGAGAAGGTAGATTGACAAATTGGTGGAGACAAAGCAAGAAAAAGTCAATTACATTTTCTGTTCTGGCCAAAATAGAGTAACAGGAATCAGAGTTACCCTCTGGAACACCTTAAAAAAAAAGGGTAGGGAAATAAGACAACAGTTTGCAAGACACTGGACATCAAGGAGCAGAGACTCATTCCTGAGAGACAGGAAATAAATGATGTGAGCCTTATGATTGCTTCACGTTACCTGAGTTTCCAGGCCACAGCTCAGGGAGGGGGATCCCAGGCAGAGACCAGCAGTCTCACTAAATAAAGGAGAAAGGGCTGAGAGACTAGAGAACAAGGTGGGTAGAGTTCTCAAGACAGTACCAGAGAGAAGAACGATTCACAGAGAGGGAACTCCAGAATCTTGCACCTCCACACTAACTGTTCAGCTGATTACTGATCAGCTTATGTGTGTGACTACATTACTAGAGGGCAGGAAAGGAACCACTTAAATGGACTATAGAAAACAGTGCCTAATATTCATATAGGGCCTGAGATACTGACTTTTCCTGTCAGCCAGACTGTAAAACCTCAAGATTAACAGGGCAATGGACAATATACATGGAAAGGTCTTGACTCAGTGGTGGGGAATATTTAACCATATATTATAAAAGAACAATACAGCAACATTATTTAGCCATATAATATAAAAGGAGACTGCTATATTTCTTGTTTTTTTTTTGTTTTTTTTTTTTTTTTTGCGGGACGTGGGCCTCTCACTGTTGTGGCCTGTCCCGTTGTGGAGCACAGGCTCCGGACGCGCAGGCTCAGTGGCCATGGCTCACGGGCCTAGCCGCTCCGCGGCATGTGGGATCCTCCCAGACCGGGGCATGAACCCATGTCCCCTGCATTGGCAGGCAGACTCTCAACCACTGCGCCACCAGGGAAGCCCAAGACTGATATATTTCTTTCTACCAAATCTTTAAAAGGACCTAAAAGGATCAAACCGCTTCTAAGCAACTTAACAGTATCCCAGGAAAAAAGGTAAAAAATATTTGTAAAAATACAAAATTATCCAGCACCCAAAAAGGTAAAATTTACAATGGCTGGCATCCAATAATCAATTATCAAGGAAGCAAAGAGGCAATAATCGCCCTTGTAATGAAGAAATGAAGCAACCAAAGCCAACTCATAATCGACACAGATGTTAGAATTAGCAGAAATGACCATAGAACAATTCTTATTACTATACTCAAAAGGTTCAAAAAGTTAAGTTAGAGACATGGAATATACTTTTTAAGGTCCTAAATCAAACTTCTAGAAACGAAAAATTCAAAGTGTAAGATAATAAAAAAACACACATTGAATGGCATCCATGACATATTAGACACTGCAGATTAGTGAACTTGAAGCCTAAGCGAGAAATATTATCCAAAATAAAACACAAACAAAAAGAAAAAATTTTTCAAAATGAGCAGAGCATCAGTAAACTGTTTGAAGAAAACTTCAAACAATCTAATGTACATATATATATAAAATTGGAGTCTCCAAAGATGAGGAGAGAGAAGGCAAGACAGAAAACATGTTTGAAGAAATAATGGCAACTTTTCCGCAAATTTAATGGAAACTATAAGTCCCCAAATCCAAGAACTTCAACAAACTTCAAGCACAAGAAACATAAAAAAAGGACAAGTCATATCGGAAACAAATTGTTCAAAAACCGTGATAAACAGAAAAATTTTAAAGGAGCCAGAGGGAAAAAAAACACACTACATACAAAGAAACAAAAAACAGGATGAAATCAGACCTCTTATCTGAATAATGCAACTGAGAAAAAGTAGACAGCCTCCTTAAAGAAAGAAAAAAAAAATTGGTAAACTTAGAATTCTATGTACAGTGAAAACATCTCTTTAAACCAAGGCAAAATAAGGATTTTTTCAGTCATACAAAAGATGAACAAATTCATTACCAGGAGACATAAAGTACCCCCAAAAGAGCTGAATAATTTCATTTAGGCAGAAGGAAAATTATACCAGATGGAAATAAGTGTCTAAAGGAATAAAGAGTAGTGAAATTGATAACTACATGGGTAAATCAATAAGATTTCCTATATATTAAAATCATTGGTGATTCAGTATTTAAGGAAAGGTAATTTTTTAAGTATTATGGAATTTATAAGATATATAAGATCAAAATGGATGTCAACAGTAGAACAAAATTGGGAAGAGAACTCAATCAAATAGAAGAGAGAAAAAATAGAGATAAATCAATGAAGGTAAAAGCTGATTCTTTAAGAAGACCAATAAAGTATATTAACCTCAAGCCTGTCTAATTAGTAAAAAAAAAAAGATTGCTAAAATCAGCAATGAAAGAGGTGACATCACTCTACAGATTCCACAGCTATCTAAAGGATAACAAGAAGTAACATGAATACTTTGACTATAATTTTGACAAGATATATGACATGGATATATTCCTTGAAATACACAAACTAATCAAGTTCATTGAAGAATAAATAGACAATGTGAATATACCTATATCTATTAAAGAAGTTGGATTTTGCTTCAGGTTCATCAATATTTTATCAACTATGAGACCAACATTCATATATACTCCTCTCATATTTTTGTAGCGCTATGAACATTACACTGTTGCTATCAATTACTGGCAAAAATGAAGCCATAAATAAAAGCAGAATTACTCTTAAAAAAAATGATCTAGCTGGGCTTCCCTGGTGGCGCAGTGGTTGAGAGTCTGCCTGCCGATGCAGGGGACGCGGATTCGTGCCCCGGTCCGGGAAGATCCCACATGCCGCGGAGCGGCTGGGCCCGTGAGCCATGGCCGCTGAGCCTGCGCGTCCGGAGCCTGTGCTCCGCAACGGGAGAGGCCACGACAGTGAGAGGCCCGCATACAGCAAAAAAAAAAAAAAAAAAGATCTAGTTAAGTCACTACAGCACGGGAGGAATCTCAAAATAATAGTGCTCAGTAAAAAGAGAATTGTATAGCTCCACTTATATTAAGATTGTAATGAAATAACTATGACAATTCTTTTGTTAACCAAAAATTGAAATCTATAGTCAAAACAATGTTAACTCTCCTTAATAAGGAAATTATTAATTCCCCTTTTACAATTCCATCAAGCCCCCAAAACCAATTTGAATACTACTTACTTAAATTGTAGGTAAAACTTGAGTTATGTCATTTTATCATATCTCCCAACTAAATATAATTTTTAAATTTTACAATATTCATAAAAATTCACCACCAAGGAATATTTCCATATCCTATATAACAGATACAGAACAGAAGGGTGCTTCAAGTCCCTGGCAAATGTAGTTTGCAAAATAGACATCTGTGATCAAAACTACACAGCAACATCAAATATCCTCACAAATCTATTCATATGCTTTGCATTTCATGAATAGCAATTTAAAATTCACTCATTAGTTTAAGAAATCAAGCAACTCCTTTACATTTCCAAAATAACAGCTAAAACTGGCTTGGACAGGAAAATTTGTAGCTAGAAAAATTCATAGTGCATACCTAAAGTGTACTTCTGTTTCCATTAATGAAGGAATTCATCTATAAGTGGAAGTATATGTATATATTTCATCCTTATAGGAGAGGATATCTGTTTATGTGCAAATATTCTATTTCAAATGAAGTTTGCCTGTGAGCATCGTGTGCCTGAAGAACCAGGTCTTTTCTATGTAGTTTTGGAAGCCAAAGCCTAGAATTGCTCTCTAATCTAAAATTTCTCACCACAACCTTAAGTCCATATCACTGCTGTATCTTATTTACCCAATGATTTCCAAATTAGTCTCTCTTCTTAAGTATATTTTTATAAAATGCAAATCTGGTCAAATTCACATGCTTGTTAATTCTCCAGGCTCATCTAAACTTACCTATACGCATAAACACATCTCTCTCACACACACGCAGCCACACAAACACTTACATTCCAGATTCCAGTCAACATGTCCTTTTCATATCTCTGTGTCTTTGTACATGATCTTCCCTATTGTTAGGACTCAGGCCACTGTGATCTTGTTTCAATGCTCTCTCCTTCAAGGCCAATTTTATGGTTGGTTTTATTAAGATCTTGTTTTTAGACAAGGACCCTCATTTGCCAGTTGCCTTCTAGTAAAGAATTCATTCTAATACTCCAGACAGATGAGTAACTGATGCTTTCAAAATCTAGGAAATTGGGGCTTCCCTGGTGGCGCAGTGGTTGAGAGTCCGCCTGCCGATGCAGGGGACACGCGTTCGTGCCCCGGTCCGGGAAGATCCCACATGCTGCAGAGTGGCTGGGCCCGTGAGCCATGGCCTCTGAGCCTGCGCATCCAGAGCCTGTGCTCCACAATGGGAGAGGCCTGCGTACCACAAAAAAAAATCTAGGAAATTGCCAAACTTATTTATTCACACATCAAAGAGGTCAATATTATGCCCTCTGGCTCAGCATTATCTGGTTTCTGTGGCTCTCCATTCAAGCCTTTGACTTTGTGAAGCAGCTTTCCCCCTTACACTATTCTATCCAATAAAATCTGCTTTTCCACATTTTGGTTATGTGACCTTGCATTTCACAGAACACATTTACTCAACTATAAAGTGGAAACCATATCATCAAACTCAAACTTTACATAAGTCCCTAATATTACAAGCATCACAGAATGATATTCAGCAAATATTTGTAGAAGAGTAGGAGGGAGAGAGGAAGGAAGGAGAGTTCCAAAAAGGTACAAAGAACCCAAGAAAAAAAAGCTTTAATGGTGTTTATCTTGTGTGATAGCCTTCAATTAAAGCTCAGTCAATCTTATCTATTAAGATGAAAAAAATGTATTTGCAAAATGAGAGTCACTAGAAAAGCTTCCTATTGCTTATTGGTGATGGCTACTTCCAGTGAAATAGACTTTCCTTGGAGAAATTATGTGGTTTTTTTCATTGCTGTAATTACCTGTATTGGTATAAGTTGTCATATAGAAATAAACAGGAGCAATGTTTGATCTCTTTGGGTTTTTTTTTTTTTAGCATCAATGAGACTTTAAGGAAGTCTCAAATCTGTAGTTTTTAGGAGAGAGAAGTCAGGAGAGCCTTATATATCTTTGTTAGTGTAGCCTCCTAAAGTTTTCAAAGCCCATTCACAATCTTTGGTTTTTTTCAGGTTAACGATATAGAGAAACCAGAAAGTATTATTGTCTTCATTTTAATAACTGAGAAAACTCCAGATAGCTTGAGTTACCTAAAGTGTGAGATCTGAGTCAGTGTCTTCTAATTGTGTGCATTATTTCCACACTGACATTCAGCAATATTATGAAAAATGAAATATACATCTTGAAACCTTGGACCCCAACTATTGAAACTAGGGCAATAACATATGTACCGGAGCCTCTAATAAAGAAAACATAAAGATATACTTTCATTTTCTGGAAGGAGTTGTACCCTGCTTTTCATCTTGCCTGTTGTTAGTCAGTTATGTGGCAGGAGGTGGGATAAATTCCTTTCTGGATGTAAAAGCCACAGACAAGGGGGAAGTGGACTGCATGGCCACTCATACTCGTATCATGCTCTCCTGATCTTTCACCATTTAAAAAAAAGTTAAGGATATTGTTCTCTTTTCAATCTATCATTAGAGTAAATAAGGAACTTTTATTGTTCATAATAAAGACAATGCCTTTAAGTAAGCAAATATTTATGGCATATTCAACAGATATTTGCATCATGAGGAAGAAACTGATAGTACATGGAAGAATTGAAAGGTAATGAATAGCCACTCCTGTTATTTAATATCTTACAAAATGGAAAACTGTGATTTCTTAATTATCGCCCTTTCACTGCTTCTTTTTTGCCCAAGTGCATAGCACTTAACTTTTTACATCAAATTGTATCCTACTAAAAAGGGGAAAATATTATACCTCATCCTATTTTTTGAAACATATATTTCCTATTTGCTACAACCCTAGTGAAAACAAACACTGTGTAATTATTAAACATTGCTAACCAGGTTAATTATGCTCATATTAAAATTCTTTAAAATAAAGATTTGCTTAGGTTAGGAAAATAGGTTGCAGTAGGCTGTAGCAAACTTTCTCTCTGTTAAAATTCCCTTTGGTGATATGTGTGTCCATGTTAGCCTCCACTTTAAGCCAGCCACGTGCCTAAAGCTGATGGTATATTATACAAATATTATAATAATCAATTGTATTACAGTGTCACATAAGAGGTAACAAAACCCTTGGAGAATTTCCTTCTAAGAATATGTAGTTTAATAAAGAAAAAGGAAATTGTTTTTCATTTCTGACACTCTGCATGAAACAGCATTAAAAGCCCAGCCTTTTGAGCCAGGCAGAAATGAGTTCATAGTCCAGTATTGCCATGTTGTGATCCTGTGGCTTTAGGCAAGTTGCTTTGCAGAATATGTTATCTCATATACATACATACATATATATATATATACACATACATATATACCTAAATATAAAAGAATATTATTCAACCATAAAAAAGAAGGATCTCCTACCATCTGTGACAGGGCTGGACCTTGAGGACATTATGCCAAGTGAAATAAGTCCGACAGAGAAACACAAACACTCTATGATCTCACTTACATTTCGAATCTAAAACAAAAAACTCACAGAAACAGCAGAATGGTGGTTGTTAGGTACTGGAGGGTGAGGGAAATGGGTAGATGTTGGTCAAAGCGTACAAACTTCCAGTTATAAGGTGAGTAAGTTCTGGGGACCTAATATACAACATGGTGACTATGGTTAACAGTGCCATATTATATAGTTGAAAGTTGCTAAGACAGATTTTAAATGTTCTCACCACATACACACAAACATTTAATTATGTGAGGCAATGGATAAACTAACCTTACTGTAGTAATCATTTCATAATACATACATGTATCAAATCATCACATTATATACCTGAAACTTATACAATGTTATTTCTCAATGATATCTCAATAAAGTTGGAAATGTTTTTTAATTAAAAAAATAAAAATTGGGCTTTCCTGGTGGCACAGTGGTTAAGAATCTGCATGCCAAACTTGCACAAGCCTCTTAGATAGCCTCATCCACCAGAGGGCAGACAGCAGAAGCAAGAAGAACTACAATCCTGCAGCCTGTGGAAAAAAATCCACATTCACAGAAAGATAGACAAGATGAAAAGGCAGAGGGCTATGTACCAGATGAAGGAACAAGAGAACACCCCAGAAAAACAACTAAATGAAGTGGAGATAGGCAACCTTCCAGAAAAAGAATTCAGAATAATGATAGTGAAGATTATGATGCGGGACCTCAGAAAAAAAATGGAGGCAAAGACTGAGAAGATGCAAGAAATGTTTAACAAAGACCTAGAAGAATTAAAGAACAAACAAACAGAGATGAACAATACAATAACTGAAATGAAAACTACACTAGAGGAATCAATAGCAGAATAACTGAGGCAGAAGAACAGATAAGTGACCTGAAAGACAGAATGGTGGAGTTCACTGCTGCGGAACAGAATAAAGAAAAAAGAATGGAAAGAAATGAAGACAGCCTAAGAGACCTCTCGGACAACATTAAATGCAACAACACTCGCATTATAGGGGTCCCAGAAGGAGAAGAGAGAGAGAAAGGACCCGAGAAAATATTTGAAGAGATTATAGTCGAAAACTTCCCTAACATGGGAAAGGAAATAACCACCCAAGTCCAGGAAGGGCAGTGAGTCCCATGCAGGATAAACCCAAGGAGAAAAACGCCAAGACACATACTAATCAAATTGGCAAAAATTAAAGACAAAGAAAAATTACTGAAAGCAGCAAGGGAAAAACGACAAATAACATACAAGGGAACTCCCATAAGGTTAACAGCCGATTTCTCAGCAGAAACTCTACAAGCCAGAAAGGTGTGGCATGACACCCTTAAAGTGATGAAAGGGAAGAACCTACAGCCAAGATTACTCTACCCGGC
Source organism: Mesoplodon densirostris (assembly GCF_025265405.1). Lineage (NCBI taxonomy): Eukaryota > Metazoa > Chordata > Mammalia > Artiodactyla > Ziphiidae > Mesoplodon > Mesoplodon densirostris. The sequence goes on from NC_082666.1 coordinate 109,851,066, forward strand.
AAGGATCTCATTCAGTTTCGATGGAGAAATCAAAAGCTTTACAGACAAGCAAAAGCTAGGAGAATTCAGCACCACCAAACCAGCTCTACAACAAATGCTAAAGGAACTTCTCTAAGTGGGAAACACAAGAGAAGAAAAGGACCTACAAAAACAAACCCAAAACAATTAAGAAAATGGTCATAGGAACATACATATCGATAACTACCTTAAACGGGAATGCATTAAATGCTCCAACCCAAAGACACAGGCTTGCTGAATGGATACAAAAACAAGACCCATATATATGCTGTCTACAAGAGACCCACTTCAGACCTAGGGACACATACAAACTGAAAGTGAGGGGATGGAAAAAGATATTCCATGCAAAAGGAAATCAAAAGAAAGCTGGAGTAGCAATACTCGTATCAGATAAAATAGACTTTAAAATAAAGAATGTTACAAGAGACAAGGAAGGACACTACATAAAGATCAAGGGATCAATCCAAGAAGGAGATATAACAATTATAAATGTATATGCACCCAACACAGAAGCACCTCAATACATAAGGCAACTGCTAACAGCTACAAAAGAGGAAATCGACAGTAACACAATAAGAGTGGGGGACTTTAACACCTCACTTACACCAATGGACAGATCATCCAAAATGAAAATAAATAAGGAAACAGAAGCTTTAAATGACACAATAGACCAGATAGATTTAATTGATATTTATAGGACATTCCATCCAACAGCAGATTACACTTTCTTCTCAAGTGCACATGGAGCATTCTTCAAGATAGATCACATCCTGGGTCACAGATCAAGCCTCAGTAAATTTAAGAAACTTGAAACCATATCAAGCATTTTTTCTGACCACAATGCTATGAGAGTAGAAATGAATTACAGGGGAAAAAACGTAAAAAACATAAACACATGGAGGCTAAACAATACGTTCCTAAATAACCAAGAGACCACTGAAGAAGTCAAAGAGGAAATCAAAAAATACCTAGACACAAATGACAATGAAAACGAGACGATCCAAAACCAATGGGATGCAGCAAAAGCAGTTCTAAGAGGGAACTTTATAGCTATACAAGCCTACCTCAAGAAACAAGAAAAATCTCAAATAAACAATCTAACCTTACACCTAAAGGAACTAGAGAAAGAAGAACAAACAAAACCCAAAGTTAGCAGAAGGAAAGAAATCATAAAGATCAGAGCAGAAATAAATGAAATAGAAACAAAGAAAACAATAGCAAAGATCAATAAAACTAAAAGCTAGTTCTTTGAGAAGATAAACAAAATTGATAAACCATTAGCCAGACTCATCAAGAAAAAGAGGGAGAGGACTCAAATCAATAAAATTAGAAATGAAAAAGGAGAAGTAACAACAGACACTGCAGAAATACAAAGCATCCTGAGACTACTACAAGCAACTCTATGCCAATAAAATGGACAACCTAGAAGAAATGGACAAATTCTTAGAAAGGTATAACTTTCCAAGACTGAACCAGGAAGAAATAGAAAATATGAACAGACCAATCACAAGTAATGAAATTGAAACTGTGATTAAAAATCTTCCAACAAGCAAAAGTCCAGGACCAGATGGCTTCACATGTGAATTCTATCAAACATTTACAGAAGAGCTAATACGCATCCTTCTCAAAGTCCTCCAAAAAATTGCAGAGGAAGGAACATTCCCAAACTCATTCTATGAGGCCACCATCACCCTGGTACCAAACCCAGACAGACATACTACAAAAAAAGGAAAATTATAGACCAATATCACTGATGAACATAGGTGCAAAAATACTCAGAAAAATACTAGTAAACATAATCCAACAACACATTAAAAGGATCATACACCACGATCAAGTGGGATTTATTCCAGGGATGAAAGGTTTCCTCAATATATGCAAATCAATCAATGTGATACACCATATTAACAAATTGAAGAAGAAAAACCATATGATCATCTCAATAGATGCAGAAAAAGCTTTGGACAAAATTCAACACCCATTTATGATAAAAACTCTCCAGAAAGGGGGCATAGAGGGAACCTACCTCAACATAATAAAGGCCATATATGACAAACACACAGCAAACATCATTCTCAATGGTGAAAAACTGAAAGCATTTCCTCTAAGATCAGCAACAAGAAAAGGATGTCCACTCTCACTACTATTATTCAACATAGTTTTGGAAGTCCTAGCCATGGCAATCAGAGAAGAAAAAGAAATAAAAGGAATACAAATTGGAAAAGAAGAAGTAAAACTGTTACTGTTTGCAGATGACATGATATATACATAGAGAATCCTAAAGATGCCAACAGAAAAGTACTAGAGCTAATCAATGAATTTGGTAAGTAGCAGGATACAAAATTAATGCACAGAAATCTCTTGCATTCCTATACACTAATGATGAAAAACCTGAAAGAGAAATTAAGGAAACACTCCCATTTATCACTACAACAAAAAGAATAAAACACCTAGAAATAAACCTACCTAGGGAGACAAAAGACCTGTATGCAGAAAACTGTAAGACACTAATGAAAGAAATTAAAGATGATACCAACAGATGGAGACATATACCATGTTCCTGGATTGGAAGAATCAATATTGTGAAAATGACTCTACTACCCAAAGCAATCTACAGATTGAATGCAATCCCTATCAAATTACCAATGGCATTTTTTATGGAACTAGAACAAAATATCTTAATACTTGTATGGAGACACAAAAGACCCCGAATAGCCAAAGCAGTCTTGAGGGAAAAAAAAAAACGGAGATGGAGGAATCAGACTCCCTGACTTCAGACTATACGACAAAGCTACAGTGATCAAGACAACATGGTACTGGCACAAAAACAGAAACATAGATCAATGGAACAAGATAGAAAGGCCAGAGACAAACCCACTAACCTATAGTCAAATAATCTATGACAAAGGAGGCAAGGATATACAATGGAGAAAAGACAGTCTCTTCAATAAGTGGTGCTGGGAAAATTGGACAGCTACATGTAAAAGAATGAAATTTGAACACTCCCTAACACCGTACACAAAAATAATCTCATAATGGATTAGTGACCTAAATGTAAGACTGGACACTATTAAACTCTTAGAGGAAAACCTAGGAAGAACACTCTTTGATAGATACCACAGCAAGATCTTTTTTGATCCACCTCCTAGAATAATGGAAATAAAACCAAAAATAAACAAATGGGACCTAATGAAACCTCAAAGCTTTTGCACAGCAAAGGAAACCATAAACGAGATGAAAGACAACCCTCAGAATGGGAGAAAATATTTGCAAACAGATCAACGGACAAAGGATTAATCTCCAAAATATACAAACAGCTCATGCAGCTCAATATTAAGGAAACAAACAACCCAATCCAAAAATGGGCAGAAGACCTAAATAGACATTTCTCCAAAGAAGACATACAGATGGCCAAGAAGCACATGAAAAGCTGCTCAACATCACTAATTATTAGAGAAATGCAAATCAAAACTACAATGAGGTATCACCTCACACCAGTTAGAATGGACATCATAAGAAAACCTACAAACAACAAATGCTGGAGAGGGTGTGGAGAAAAGGAAACCCTCTTGCACTGTTGGTGGGAATGTAAATGGATACAGCCACCATGGAGAACAGTATGGAGGTTCCTTAAAAAACTAAAAATAGGGCCTCCCTGGTGGCGCAAGTGGTTGAGAGTCCGCCTGCCGATGCAGGGGATACGGGTTCGTGCCCCGGTCTGGGAGGATCCCATATGCCGCGGAGCGGCTGGGCCCGTGAGCCATGGCCACTGAGCCTGCGCGTCCGGAGCCTGCGCGTCCGGAGCCTGTGCTCCGCAACGGGGGAGGCCACAACAGTGAGAGGCCCGCATACCGAAAAAAAAAAAAAAAAAAAAAAAAAAAAAAAAAACTAAAAATAAAATTACCATATGATCCAGCAATCCCACTACTGGGCATATACCCAGAGAAAACCAACATTCAAAAAGACACATGCACCCCAATGTTCACTGCAACACTATTTACAACAGCCAGGTCATGGAAACAACCTAAATGGACATCGACATACAAATGAATAAAGAAGACGTAGTAATATATACAATGGAATATTACTCAGCCATAAAAAGGAACGAAATTGGGTCATTTGTTGAGACATGGATGGACCTAGAGACTGTCATACACGCGTATGTGGAACCTAGAAAAATGGTACAGATGAACCGGGTTGCAGGGCAGAAGTTGAGACACAGATGTAGAGAACAACGTATGGACACCAAGGGGGGAAAGCTGCAGGGGGGTGGGGGTGGGGGTGTGATAAATTGGGCGATTGGGATTGACATATATACACTGATGTGTATAAAATTGATGACTAATAAGAACCTGCTGCATAAAAAAATAAAATAAAATTCAAAAATTAAAAAATAAAGAAACTGCCTGCCAATACAGGGGACACGGTTTCGAGCCCTGCTCCAGGAACATCCCACATACTGCAGAGAAACTAAGCCTGTGCACCACAACTACTGAGCCTGCGCTCTAGAGCCCGTGAGCCACAACTACTGAGCTCATGCACCACAGCTACTGAAACCTGCAAGCCTAGAGTCCATGCTCTGCAACAAGAGAAACCACCACAATAAGAAGCCCACACAACACAGCAAAGAGTAGCCCCTGCTTGCCACAATTAAAGAAAGCCCACGCGCAGCAACAAAGACCCAATGTGGCCACAAATAAAATAAATAAATAAATTTATTTTTAAAAATAAATAAAAAATAAAAACCACTGAAATCTACTATATATTGTATGTTTGCAATCTTTCCTCCAATTTTTTTAAAAAGCAAATTTAGCATGATGAACCTTCAAAATTTTCACAGTACAGTACAGTGCATCAGTACCAATATTTAGTGGATCTGTATTCAATGGACTAAAAAGCTCCATAAGATCTACTACTTATTACACCATTATTATTGAGCCTCTGGGAGAGAAAAATCTGTAATGGAAACACAGACAATATCTAAGGTTCCTTTTCTGCTCTTTTTAGAGACAAGACAGTTACTCTTGAAATTAAATAAAAATTCAGGACAATAACATAAGAAATGTCTAAAGGCCATATAAATGTAGCCCTTGATAAGCTACTTTTTGAAGTTTAGTTCCTCTGTCTCAAACTAATCTTCAGGATTTATTGATTCCAAAAGCTATTCACATGCTGGAAATGTGCTACCTACTAACACTTCTACAAGAAAAAATATAAATGAGATTTCAGTGACTAGCTGGAAAAGAAAAAAACAAAGAAAAAAGGGGGGAAAGGTATTATGTTAGCCTTCCAAACTCACAACAGAAGAACCTAAAGTTTAAAAATGAACTTGAGTTTTTTCATAATGAATAGACTATTTTATCAAGGTCAGTCTTTTAAAAATAACTGCTACCACATATTAATTGAAGCCAATGAGCTAAGTGTAACATTAGCATCATTTTAAATGAATCATCTAACTTAATACTTATAATATATGGTAATGTTAGCCCCATTCTTCTGATGAGTAAATCACTATATGCAAGTTCACATAGCTTGGAACAAGCTTTCAACTGAGGACTTTTTGACACAGAAGCCCAAGTCTTTCATACCTGCGAAAGAAATAAAGAATGCTTATTGCATTCATTTTGTACCTATATATCTTAAATGAAGTAGCAGTACACTGAGAATATATATAGATCATGAATTATCTCAATTCCCAGGGCTGCTATTATATCATTAAGCTATTATTGTTAACTTTCTGCTAACTACCAGAATATTGACTATTATAACTAAAATTAAAAAGAGGACTTCAATTTACAGACAAGTGAAGTCACACAGTAAATGTGTGTGGTGACATCTCAAATTTGGGTATTGACTTTTACCTTTTCAGTATAACAGTTGATCAAATGACAGCATGGTGCTTAAAAGATTTTACTTATAGGCTGTTTTCAAGAGGCAAATGTCTTGGGAATTTTTCTCACTTCACTGTTCTTTAGCATAACGTATACCCTATGGCTCATTTTCCTAGTTAATGATCAACTTGAGCAATATGTCTTTTTAATGTGAATATGAAATTTGTGTTCTGCAAGATGATGATGACAGAACACAGCAACAAGCTTTTTATTCATTTATTTTTGCTAGCCTTTTTAAAATTAAAGTCATCTGACCAATAGTTTATGAAATTACTATTTAGAGCAAGAACCTTATTTATTTACTCCTGGGTAAGAAAATGAAAAAGTTAATAAAGTTCATAAAACTCCATTACCTAATGAACTCTAGTTCAATAATGCACAATAATGCACCACAGACTTACATACAAAGGGCCTTGCAAACACTTAACCATGAGTTAAATCAATCAAAATAAATACAGTTGCAACCACAAAATTGACTACATTGAAAATATGTATAACATTTCTGAGAATGTTTTCTCTATCCTGCTGGGTAAAAAAGTCACTGCTGTAAACAACTGTGGTTTTTCCTGTAATTTGGCAACAAAACAGTCAATATACAATACAGCTCTTCTTATTACAAATATATAGGCAGTCAATACGTATGTTGACTGATTGGTTTTACTTTTAAAAAGCTATTTCTGTGGCCCACTGTTGGTCTGATTATAATAAATTTTATACCAGAAATAATCTTCACACAGTGTTTTTTTAGACCCTGTCAACAGTTAGTCTCCAAACCGACAGATCTTGATTGAATACTGTTTTCCTAATAGTGATAAGGAGGAAAGGTAAAGTAAACTTAGTCAAGCCTTTCTGTAGTACTTTAATTCCCTTCATTTAATATAATTACTATCATCTAGAAAAAGACAACCAAACTTTAACCTGTCACCAAAATAAAGATGTGATAAATTAGTTTCAAAATCCTGGAGGAGGAAATGAAATGGGCATGGAGGAAAAAATGATATTCCCTTGCTCCTATCTTCATAAAGTACTTCTTAATTTATTTATTTAATACAAAGATATTAGAAATTTCTAAGAATATACCAGATTAAATTTAACAAAATTTGATTGTAAAAAATGTATTTCCAATGCTGTATATTCTAAAGTGACATGGTTCCATTTCTTAAACTGCCCTGTGCCTTAATATGTTCTTTAATTTATAAATATTTTAGTAAAATAAATCTGAAAAATTCGCCCTATAAAATCGCTTCTTAGAGTTTCCCAATGCCCATGAGTTCATTAAATGACATTTACAATAACGGATTCAAGAAATAAATTTAATATTTGTTAAGCGCAGTGTTTCCTAAACTCATTTGACTTTAGAAAAGATTTTTTTTTCAAGTAATACCTATTAAACTCTCATATATCAAGTGGAACATCCTTTGGGAAAACACCAGATAAGAGAATATTATCTGTGTTTACAATTCAGATTCAGCAAGTTATAAAAATTAACACAATATTACATTTATATATTATAAGTAAATAATTAAAATACTATTTCTGGAATTTAAATCTTCAGTATATGAACTGAATAATGCAATGAATCAGGCAAAAGGGAAATAAAATTGAGGAAATACTACAGAATGTTAAATAAAAGTTACAGTGATTAAATATATGAGGGATAATTAAGAAATATGGTGATTAAGTCCAACACAAAACTAGCAGAAGTTCTAAAATCAGTTAACATAAGAAACAGAGAAGAAATCATCAGAGACATTAATAAAATAATATCCCTTAGCTGAACAAATATCTGAGTTTTTAGACTGAAATAGGTCCACAGAGTAATTTACAGAGTTCAAAGTGTTAAAAAAAGATTCATAGCGAAACATACACTGATGAAATTTCAGAAACTTAAGTATAAGGCTTTCTAAAAAGATGTCAGAGCAGAAAAACAAGGGACCTACTAAGGAATCAGATGTACATCTAACCCTTTACCAGAACTGCTGGATACTAGACGTCAACAGAATAATGCCTGATAAAAACTATTTTATACCAGTAGTTTATACCCAGTCAGATGACCAGTTCTGTGAAAGAAGAAAAAAATGCAAATGCGAAGAAAATTTCCCACCACATGTTCATATTTTTAAAATTCTATTAAAAGTATTTTTACAAAAAACTATTGCTTCAATTTATGTCAGAGTGTTCTGCCTATGTTTTCCTCTAGGAAGTTGTATAGTGTCCACTCTTAAACGAAGGTCTTTAATCCATTTTGAGCTTAGTTTTGTACATGGTGTTAGAGAACATTCTAATTTCATTCTTGTACATGTAGCTATCCAGTTTTTCAGCACCTCTTATTGAAGAGACTGTCTTTTCTCCACTATATATTCTTGCCTCCTTTGTCACAGATTAATTGACCATGAGTATGTGGGTTTATTTCTGGGTTCTCTATCCTGTTCCATTGATCCATGTGTCTGTTTCTGTGCCAGTACCATACTGTTTTGATTACTGTAGCTTTGTAGTATAGTGTGAAAACAGGAAGCATGACTCTTCCAGCTCTGTTCTTCTTTCTCAAAATTGTTTTGGCTATTCAGGATCTTTTGTGTTTCCATACAAATTTTAAAATTATTTGTTCTAGTTCTGTGAAAAATGCCATTTGTAATTTCATAGGGATTGCACTGAATCTGCAGATTGCCTTGGGTAGTATGGTCATTTTAACAATATTGATTCTTCCAGTCCAAGAACACGATATATCTTTCCATCTGTTTCTGTCATCTTCAATTCCTTTCATCAATGTCTTGTAGTTTCTGGAGTACAGGTCTTTGCCTCTTCAGGTAGGCTTATTCCTAGGTATTTTATTCTCCTTGATGCAATGGTAAATGGGATTGTTTCTGTAATTTCCCTTTCTGATATTTCATTGTTAGCATATAGAAATGCAACAGATTTCTGTATATTAATTTTGTACCCTGCAACTTTACCAAGTTCACTGATGAGCTCTAGTGGTTTTCTGGTGACACCTTTAGGATTTCCTATGTATAGTATCATGTCATCTGCAAACAGTGACAGTTTTTACTTCTTCCTTTCCAATTTGGATTCCTTTTATTTTATTTTTTTTCTTCTCTGATTACCATGGCTAGGACTTCCAAAACTATGCTGAATGAAAGTGGCAAGCATGGGCATCCTTGTCTTGTTTCCCATCTTAGAGGGAATGCTTTCAGCTTTTCACTGTTGAGTATGATGTTATCTGTAGGCTTATCATATATGGCCCTTATTATGTTGAGGTAGGTTCCCTCTATACCCACTTTCTGGAGAGTTTTTATCATAAATGATGTTGAATTTTATCAAAAGCTTTTTCTGCATCAATTGAGATGATCATATGGCTTTTATTGTTCAATTTGTTAATGTGGTGTGTCAGACTGATTTGGGATACTGAAAAATCCTGGCATCCCTGAGATAAATCCCACTTGATCATGGTGTATCATCCTTTTAATGCATTGTTGGATTCAGTTTGCTAGTATTTTGTTGAGACTTTTTGCATCTATGTTCATCAGTGATATTGGCTGGTAATTTTCATTTTTTGTAGTATCTTTGTCTGGTTTTGGTATCAGGGTGACGGTGGCCTCAAAGAATGAGTTCGGAAGTGGTACTTCCTCTGCAATTTTTTGCATTAGTTTCAGAAGGATCCGTGTTAACTCTTCTCTAAATGTTTGGTAGAATTCACCTGTGAAGCCATCTGGTCCTAGACTTTTGTTTGTTGGAAGTTTTTAAATAACTGATTCAATTTCAGTACTGGTAATCAGTCTGTTCATATTTTCTATTTCTTCCAGGTTCAGTCTTCAGAGATTGTACCTTTCTAAGAATTTGTACATTTTTTTC